>NC_066596.1:5970000-5990000 GCF_905475345.1 Vespula vulgaris | reverse complement strand
GAGAGAGAGAGAAGACGAAAGAAGATGGCCGTTCTAACGGAAATAATCCGTCGACGATAATCTTATGATCGTAAGACGATCGTTTATCTTATCACGGATAAATTGGCTGCGCTCTTCAGGAAATATGCTACCCAAAATGTGATTCTTTACGGATCGGGCTCAGGCTCTTTTCTTAATCGAAATCGTTGATCCTAATAAAACTCGATCTCATTTTAAAGGATCTTCTTTTTCTTCCTTTTTTTTTCTCTATTTTTATTTATTTATTTATTTATTTTTTTTTTTTGATAGCAAGATATGATTTTTTAAACTATCTAACAAACGTTCTCCATCTTGTTTTCTCTCTCACGAATATTTTACATTATATCTCTTACACGCAAATAATTAATTCTACTGTAATAAGTTTCGCCATTTTGAATTTGTAGTTGATCTATTTCGGAGTATTCGTATATTAATAATTAAACGTAATTAAAGTAAGATCAACAATGGATACTCGTTGATTGCGCCATATTGAATTTTTTGATTTATTTCTATATAAGCATTTGTAATATTGAAATATTCATAATAATATAACAACGACAAAATTAACGATAGATACTTGTTGATTCCACCATTTTGAATTTAGTTCAATATACATACGCACGTGATCTAATAATCAAAAAATTAACGATAGATCATTGTTAAGAGCGCCATTTTGAATTTTATTCACTGACATTAAGAATTAAGATTGCAATATCAAAATATTATCCAAATTATCGTGTAATTATTTCTGATAAGTTCGAAGAACAATCGTGAGAAATGATTCAAGGCTATTAAATCTCAATTAAACGATAAAACGTTTTTCTAATGGTTCAACGCGTGTTTAGAAAATCTCACGTCAGTAATAAACCCTCTTTCTCTCTCTCTCTCTCTTTCTCTCTCTCTCTCTCTGTGAAGATCATGCTGGTACTTCTGAGTTAAGTACTTGATTTATCGTTTCGCAAAGATAAATCGTATATCTCAACCGATAATGCAGTGATTTTTAAAGACACGTTACCGACGTTACGTTGACGTCCATCCATTTTCCACTTTACAAATTATCGTTTGTTTCTCTTCCCTCATTTTTTTCTCTTTTTCTTTTTCTTTTCTTTCTCTCTCTCTCTCTTTTTTTTTTCTACAAATCCACCCCATACAACATCCCCTTGAACTCTCTTATGTATTTAAAGTGGCATGCGATTAGCGTGTCATGCAAATTCAATGTGCTTTCAGTCGTATTCGTTTTCCACATAAATACATAGATAGATAGATTTATACATAGATATATACATAGATATATACATAGTATAGTTATATGAATATATATATATATATGTGTGTGTGTGTATGTTTGTATATATATATATATATAATCTTCCCCCACAAATATATACTTATGTGTAACGTTCGTCGGAGTTACATTCGCAAACGGATGGATACGATATAATTCTGCTTACACGCGATACTAACGAGCTAGGGACTAAGCTAGTGAATAGTAAGTGTAACCACAATGTTCGCATCAACCTATTAGAGCGTACTCTGTGTCACGCTTTAATGCTTATCATTGAACATGTGTCTTGGTTTAGCTAAAACAATTATCTCTGTCTATCTCAAAATCTATCTAACTAAAGTTATCTTATTAATTATTGTTATTATTGTTAGTATTATTAATAGTATTATTAATATTATTAGTATTATTGCATCGCTCAAAATATTGACCTTTCATTTCTATTATAACGACCTAAATTCTAATAAACAATTTGTAATTATTTGGAATTATTGATGTTAATTATATTTGATATCTAATTTCTTATAAAGAAATTTAAATATTATTAATAAAGAAATTAAAAAATATATATATATATATATATTTTAATTTTCTTCTCATATGTCTCACACACACACACACACATCTGATATACAAAAATCTTTACCAAAGAAAAACGTAATACAATACATATATATTAATAAAAATTAATATATATATATATAATACACATATATAACAATATATATATATATATATATATATATATATATATATATATATGTATATATGTCTACATACAAATGTATAATACAATTACAATTATTATTAATATTATATTATTATTATAATTAATATTATATTACAATTATAATTAACATTATATCGTTACATAACATTAAGAATAACAGATTATAAATTATTACCAATAACATTATATATACATACATACATACATACATACATACATATATATATATTACAATTAACATTATACAATATATAGATATATTATATATCTATCAATAATATTTCTTTAATCTGTTTCAGGTGGATGCCCCGCTCCGCCATGAGGCCGGCCGAGGGCGACACATCGGATTGCATATTAGTTGTCGGTATTTCAAGGCCAAAGATGGCCGCGGCATTCCTCTCGGTCGCCCTGTTATCCCTCTTCCTAACATTCCACGTGCTTTACGACAGTGCAGTTTACAGTTTGCACGCAGCTTCGGCCGTAGAAGGACGTGCGGTTGAATTGGTATCCCAGGTTCGTGCAGCCCCACCACTTTTGTTCTCCAGTAAGGTCCATTATCCGCGTACGAGTCGTCACTTACCACAAGCTATCATTATTGGCGTGAGGAAATGTGGAACGAGGGCGTTGCTAGAGATGCTTTACCTTCATCCACAAATACAAAAGGCATCCGGCGAAGTACATTTCTTTGATCGTGACGATAATTACGGGAAGGGACTCGAATGGTATCGTAGGAAAATGCCCTATTCCTTTAAAGGTCAAATTACCATCGAGAAGAGCCCAAGTTATTTCGTTACACCCGAGGTAAGAATCTCGTCAATGTTTTTTATCATTTTTTTAAAGACAATTGTTCCTTTTTTTTCTTTTATATATATATATATATATATATATATATAGTTTTTGATTAAGACTCGCGCGGTATACTTGATAATTTATGCGTTTTACAATTTCTTTTTTTTTTTTTCTTTTTTGATAATTCGAGATGGAATATACATCCACGCGTATGTGTGTACGTGTATGTGTATATATATATATGCAAATACCTATATTCGTTCAAATACAATGTCTCTCTTGGTACGACCCTTTTACGTCCCAAAGGGATTAATAGTTCACTGGTAACATCGTTGTATTTTCCTCCTGCTTTATCAGCTTTTGGTTAAAACTTCGTCTTCTTCTTCTTATTCTTTTTCTTCTTCTTCTTCTTCTTCTTCTTCTTCTTCTTCTTCTTCTTCTTCCGCCTTTCATCTATTCTGTTTCTAGGTACCAGAGAGAATACGAGCCATGAACGCCAGCGTAAAGTTATTATTGATCGTGAGAGAACCCGTTACCAGAGCCATATCGGATTACACTCAATTACGTATCCACGCTGCTACTGCTTCGACCTTGATTAGTAACAGCAATAACAACAACAATAATAACAACAACAACAACAACAACAACAACATCAACAGCAACAGCAATGCCACCTCTTCATCACGTAGCAACTTTATGAACAATCAACTGTCGCAACAAGTTCAGGCAACCCGTACCTTCGAAGAACTGGTGATACGTCCTGATGGTACCATCAACGAATCCTACAGGCCAGTCGCCATTTCACTCTATCACACATATATGCACCGTTGGTTAGAGGTATTTACAAGAGAACAAATATTGATTGTGAACGGTGATCAATTGATCGAAGATCCTGTTCCGCAGTTGAGAAGAATCGAGAACTTTCTAGGTTTAGAGCCGAGAATAGGTAGGCACAATTTTTACTTCAATCACACTAAGGGCTTCTATTGTCTAAGAAATGAAACCTCGGAAAAATGTTTGAGAGAGAGCAAAGGTCGTAGACATCCCAGAGTCAGTCCGGTTGTTGTCACCAAACTGAGAAGGTTCTTCAACGAACATAATCAACGCTTTTATGAACTCGTTGGCGAGGATCTCGGCTGGCCCGAGGAATAGCCATCGTAGATATTTTCGATTTGACGTTCGTTCTTTGATTATTTCTATATTCTCTCTCTTTTTCGTTTTCTTCTTTATTTTTATTCTCGAGATTATAATAGCTCTGAGACTGAGAAAAATAATGAATATGATAATATCGTTTTAATTTTGACGTTCTGAATGCATCCGTCTATAATCGCGATAATCTAATAATCTAAATATTGCATATGTTATCGCGTCCTTTCTAAGTCGATTTATAAAAATCAATGAAAGAAAAGTGAATCCGTCTTGTCGGCACTTTCAATATTAAATCGCAATCATGCAAGAGGAAAAACGTCGTCGTATTTGTCTGTATGATAAAATTAGAGCGTTCATCGATCGATCCGAAAGATATCACTTCTCGCTGGCGAGAATCACGAAGCTGTAGATAAAAATAATTATGTGTAACGATAGTTATCGAACGATCTCGTCGATCGAAACGAGACAGTATGTGCGTGTTAGTTTCGAGATAAAAAAGAGGAATCTCCGATTCAAAGATGGACGACGTCACGTGACCGTATTCACGTGACCAAACTATGAACCATGTGACTTTTATTGTCGGGTCCCTCGAACAAGGACAGCGTCCACCATCTTCGAGATTTCTTTTTTGTGATCGATAATTTAAAAAACAAAACAAAGAGAAAGAAGAAAAATGAATGAAAAAAAGATCGCGTCAAGTACGTTCGAAACCAACTAATCAAACTGACTAATTAACTTACATGGTTATGTTGTACGAGAAGATTCCGACAAGATGGACGACACGTCACGTGACTAAACGAACCAGATGACTCGGACGCCATGACAACGTCCATCTTTGCGTTCATTCAGGACACATGACGTGGGAAGGATCTTTTTTCATTGATTCATTCAATAAAAATTAAAAAGAAAAACAAAAAAAAACAAAAGAGATACAAGAAAAAATAGATAAAGGGAGAGAGAAAGAGAAACGTGATTTTTAATCAAGAACGAACGTTGGATCAAGATTAAATACTTCCATCATACTTTGACATTGGTGGTATCACAAAAAAAAAAGAAATACGGTGCTAATGTACTTCCTATGATGATCCTTCGATATTTTGTTTTTTTCTTGTCATATTTTCTTTGTTCTTGTTTACACATCTCCAACCGAGCGTATATAAATACGATTATATTGAAGGATTGAAAGTTCGTCACATTCGTGCTCGATTCAGAGATATCATATAGTTTTTCTACTCCCTTTCCCAAACCACCCCCACCTTCTATCATTCACTTACCCCTTTCTTCGAAACTTAACACTTATACCAATTAATTCAATTGAGAAATCGTATTAACATTAATGCATTACATTATCACGAAAATTTTGCAAGGGTTGCAATTGGAAAAAAAAAAGAACAATGTCGGAAATAAACCTATCTATCTTTTGATAATCACAGTTAAACGAAAATATATCGATAAATGGCGGACGGAAAGACAATATTAACGAAAACGTCCCTATTACATATCGTGATACGAAACACGATGCAAAATAAAAAAAAAATTGGAATATATATTTTTTAATTAGACAACGATGGAGAATTAAAATCGTGAGTGGCTCGTTTCACGAGCTTGCTAAAAGCTGTTGAACACGCGCCGTTAAATCGAGTGCATGCAATTTAACTGATCTGAGAAAGTAGAAAATGCAGAAAGAGACAGAGACAGAGCTAGAGATAGAGATAGAGATAAAGATAAAGATGGAGACGAAGACGGAGATGGAGAATGCTGGATAGATGGCAGCCATCTTTGTGCTGGCGCCATTATTATCAGCGAATCTCGACAAATCCTCTTTTTCTCTATCTCTCTTTTTCCTTCTCTTTCTCTCTTTCTCTCTCTCTCTCTTTCTGACTCTCTGACTCTCTGACTTTCGACATGAACGAACAGAAATGAGAAAGTAAACAAAATTTTCTCTCAATTTCGTTAAATCGTCCTCGAAAAATCATTTCAATTGAGTGCAATTAATTTTAGTAAACTCGTATATCTTTTTTTTCCCTTGTTCCTTTTTTTTCTTTTTAATTTTTTTCTCTCGTTAAAAAAAAGAAAAAAAAAAAAGTAAATAAACAAATGAATGCAGGTAAATTTCGTTTCCAAATCTTTCCGTCTAATTTCACGATTTTGTTTCTAATTGTTCTCTATTATTACAAAAAGAGAAGAAAAAAAAGAGAGAAAAGAGAAGAGAACAAACGAAAGATTTTTGTTCGTTAATTCTTCTCTCTCGTACGATTGAAAAAAGATTTCTATTCCTTTTTTTCTATTATTTTTTCTTTCCTTTTTTTATATTAGCATCGGGAAAGGGGAAAGCTTATAGATATATACGGTGTTCATGGAATTACGAAAGCTTATTTTCACCAGTTTAACGCAACACAATAACGTCTTCTTCCATATTTTCCGCACCCTTTCTTTTCTCCTCACACACATATATATATATATATATATATATATATATATATATATGTACATACATATATATACACATACACATATATATATATATTCATATATATATGGTGTATCCTCTGAATCGAGCACAATATGGCGATCGTTATATATACATACATACATAAATACATACATACGTACATACATACATACATACATACATTCATACATACATTTATATATACATGCATACATACATACATACATAACATAAAACTGTTGCGCCGCGTTGCTTCAGCTCAATCGATTTTTTTTTTCACCCTCATGCAACAGAAGCAACGATATCCGATCGATATGCGCTCTGTTTTGCTACTCGTTTTCTTCTCACGTGACTGCCCCATTAACGAGAACGGGTTAGAAAGATATAAGGAAAGTAAATGTGTATTTAAAAGGAGGAAAAAGGAAACAAAGGACAAGAAAAAAGAAAGAAGGAATGAAAGAAAAGAAAAAAAAGAAAAGAAAAGAAAAGAAAAGAAAAGAAAATTGAAAAAGAAGAAAAAGAAGAGACTAAAAACAACAAGACACATTATTACAAAGTTCAGAACAAAGTTCGCATCAAACACATAGACACACGCACATATATACATATACATACACATATACGAAGTAACAGTAACGCCGGCCAAAATAAAATATAGATATGTCGGGGTAGGTGTTAGGAAAGGGGTGAGGGGGGGGATTAGGGAGGAAGGAAGGTAGAATGTTAGTGTGAAGATTAATCGAGAATAAATAAGAAAACAAATAAAATAAAATATATATATATATAAAATATATATATATAGCGGGGTGAATAAAAAGGGGTGGAGGTAGAAGAAAAAAGAAGGAGGGTGATGGGGGTTGTGACGACGATAGTGGTGTAGTAGCAGCTATAAAGAACGAAAGTGAGAACGAGATTGGCCTGTGGAGAGAAAAGAGAATCAGGAAAGGAAAAATTAATTGAGCGAAGCTGGTTAGAAGGTGGTTGTTGTACGATGATGATACTAGTGGTTGATGGTGGTGATGGTGATGATGGTGATAATGGTGGTAGTAGTAATGGGGGATAATATAAACGAAAGAAAAAAAAATATATATATATATATAGGTACAACGTTTATATAGAAAAAATACTATCACCTTTCTTTCAGTCCTCTGTTGCGTCACTCACGCGCGCGCGCGCACACATACACACATATACGTGCACACACCACATCTCCTCTTCTTACCACCACCCCTCCATCACCCCCCACCATGGATCACATTGATCCGTGAGAGTTTCGTATTAGGAAACGGCGAATGGGTAGGATGTGAGATAAGGATGTAAAGGGGTGGTTTGGGGGTGAAAAAAGAAATGGGAGAACAAGAAGTGAAAGAAAAGAAGAAAAAAAAGAAAATAAAAAAATAAAAAAGACGATGTAGATGACAATGGTGAAGGAAGAAGTTGTGGAGGTTAGGAAGGAAGGAAGGAAGGAAGGAAGTAGGAGGAGGAGAATGGAAGAAAGTAAATAAAAAAGTAAGTAAGTAATTAAGTAGAAGGAACATATCAATAGGTTATAAATCTAGTCAGAAATTATTACGTATAGATATTAAGGAAAGATTTAATATTTTTATAATCCACATTGGAAGTTGTTATATCGTGTCGTTAAGATGTATGTATGTAATTGTATTTAACAATATGGCCGTTTGGACCATCATGGCGGGAGTCTCGTTTCGGACGAAACACAAACAAACAAACGAACAAATAAACAAACGAACAAGCAAATAAACGGAGATAGAGATAGAGAGAGAGAGAGAGAAAGATAGAGATAGAGATAGAGATAGAGAGAGAGAGAGAGAGAGAGAGAGAGAAAGAAAAAATTACTACTACTACTGCTACTACATATAATAACAACATCAACAACAAGGATTTAAAACTGATAGTTGTTTTTTTCTATTTCTTTTTTCCATTTTATTTTTCTTTGTTTTTTAAACGATCGTACTCCTCTTTTTTCTCGATCACGTGTTAAAGTCCATATTGTGTATATATATATTTCACAAAATGGCCGTTCGGATCATCATGGCGGCGAAGTTCTTGTTTCTATTGAAACAAAAACAAACGAACGAAAAGAATTAAAAATCGATAATGTTTTAGATTCCTTTCTTTTTCTTTCATTTTTTTTTTTTTTTTTTCATCCAAACCATCATATTCCTTTTCGAGCAATCACGTATATATCTCACTCTAGAATCCAATGTAAATCTTCGAAGAAAGACCATCGATGTGTTTTCGTTCGAATGGCTGAAAGCTTATATCGTGAATGGGATATCTCTTCATGCAAGACAGAGAGAGAGAGAGAGAGAGAGAGAGAAAGATAGAAAGAAAGAAAGAGAGCAAGAGAAAGACAGAGACGATTCTTACGGTCTGACACACGAGATTGGAGCAAAAGGATATCGATAAAAAGAGAAAGAGAGAAAAAGAAAGAAATAGAAAGAGAGAGAGAAAAAGAAGAAAGTAGAAGAGCGAAAGAATGAGAATGCTGACGATCTTACTCGAAAAAGTACGACGACAATCGGTCCCGTACGTACATCACCAAGAAAGGGAGAATAAAACCGCCGAAGATAAAGTTGACCATTCGTCTTTTTAAAAAAGCCCGTGTCTCGATTCCTAAAGCCCTGGCAAATCCAAAACCGATTTTTACTTACAATAATATCGCCAATCTTCTATTTTCAACTAATTCGACTAATATTTGTTATGTTATTTTTTTTTTCTTTATTTCTTTACCTCTCTCTTTCTCTTTCTGTCTGTCTCTCTCTCTCTCTCTCTCTCTATCTATCTATCTCTCTCCCTCTCTCTCTCTCTCTCTCGTTACTTTTTTAGTATTTATATTTTTCGTACGTATATACGTGTATTGTTTTTTATTTTATTTTATTTTATTTTATATTGTTTTGTTTTCTTTTCTTTTCTTATTTGTGCGTTCTTATCTATTCGTTTATATTTATTTAGAATAATAAAATAAAGTGTGATTAAATTGATTGGAAGTTAATATCGAAGTGATAGATATATTTATTTATATATTTTGTTATTTAGTTTGTACCAAGTGTTTATGAAAAGAAAAAGAAAAAGAAAAGAGATAGAAAGATCAAAAAAGGAAAAGAAAGACAGAGTATTATTTTATAAATTAAATGTTATATTATTGATATTACTATTTCTTATTTTTGATCTTTTTTATATCATAATTACTAATCTGAAATATACGAATGTTTTGATAAAAATATTTTGTAGGAAATTTCTTCATCGATCGATTAATTTCTATTAATCGATTAATTATTATTATCATTATTGTTATTATTAATATTGTTATTGTTACTGTTTTTGTTATTATTATTTTATTTTTTTATTATACAAATAGTATAAATCAAAATCTTTAGTCTACAGATGTTTGTAGGAAATTTATTTTTAAAGATTAATTAAATAACAAAATTTATCGATACTCTTTCTCTCCAATTTATATATATATATATATATATATATATATATATATCATAAAATATATTTTTTATTTTTATTTTATTTTTTTTTCACTCCGCACATATCATAATTTGACTCACTCACCGTCATATTTGATCGGTCAGGACGATCTTTCGATCCGTGGGTGAAAAAACAAACCATAACCATAACCATAACCATAACCATAACCATAACCATAACCAAAACCAAAACCAAAAAGAAAAAAAAGTACAAGAAAAGATATAATTACGACACAGATATTAATTATGTAATATGTACAAAGATTTATCGCAAACTAGAAAGATAATAGTACGTAGTAATTTACGTTGTCTCCTCCTAATAAGACTAAATTAAAGATGGCGGATCAAAAATTTCATGATGGCCGAAATAACCTATGATGGACACTTTTGAAAAATCGATTACTCCGTTACGAAACACTTTAGGCATTTAGTAAAGCTTACAATTTTACGATCCAGGCTTCTAGTTTTACGATTTGCAAAATACATTTGGCCTAAGAACAAACATTTTTTTTTGAAAAAAGAAAATAAAAAGAAGAAAAAAAACAAAAGAGTAATTGATCTTTCAAGTCATCTAGACACTAGATACAATCCGTCTAGTAACTTTTGGCCTATCAATTTTCGAACGACTCGTCATGGCGGTCCTTTGGTAAAAAAGAGAGAATTGTCTCTCTCTCTCTCTCTCTCTCTCTCTCTCTCTCTCCCTCGCTTTCTCTCTCTTTTTCGCTTTCTCTGTCTCTCTCACACACGCACACACCAAAGCAAACGTAGGCTCGCGCATATAGCACCATAGATACGAGCTCGAAGGTCAAATAAAATTTACACGTCGATTTTTTTTTCTTTTTTTTTTTGTTTTTCTTTTTTTTTCATTTTTTAAATTCCAATTTAGTCAAACGGACAAGAGAAAAGTTGCAGCTGTCGACAAACAATACGGAAATATAATCATAGTCTTCTTCAAAGTGTACATACATAGATACATACATACATATATGCATACAATTTCATATATATATATATATATATATATATATATATATATACATATACATATATATATACATATATATACTTATTCGTAGAGAAAAAAAATTTCGACGTTTAACATTACGTGACGTATACATATCAAACGTATGTGATATATTAAGAAGGCAAATACATATCAGAATATTATCGAATACATATCAAACTTCAGGATATATACATATATTACATTTATATATATATATAAATTTAATATTATATTAAATATAAATAATATATATATATATTTAAAAAATATATAGATATTACTATTATTATTATTATTATTATTATTATTATTATTATTATTATTATTATTATTATTATTATTATTATTACTACTACTACTAAAATATATAATAACTCATATATAATAATCTTATTTTTTAATATACATATATATGTATGTATATATATATATATACATATATCTTCACATATAATTAAAAAATAATAATAATAGTAATTAATTTTATCACGAAAAGAAAATGTTCCTTTTCTTTTCTTTTTTTTCGTTTTTTCATTTTTTTCCTCCCTTTTATTAAAAATAATGAAGAAGAATAACCAATCGGGGGATCGTCGAAGATATAATTTTTCTTCTTTTAAAGTCGTTACGTAATACGACTTATCGTCGAACGTAATAAACGATCCGATCCATCGATCGATCGATCTATCATCGATCGATGGTTCGATCTTTCTTTATCGACCTACCGATCGATCTTTCAAAATCTTTCCGTAAAAGAAAAATTAACGACGCCATTTAATATCACTCCTTCAATATTATTTCATATCTCGTTGGAACGTGAATGGTTGGCTGCCTTTCCCTCGTCCTCGTTACTAACCCTCACGTAACCACATCATCCCTCACCACCCACCCTACCTAACCACCCTCCGACATCGATGGCTCCATTCGCACAGAAGAGATACCGTTCTCGTAACACCGAATTGCTTTTTCTAATTTCACGCTAAGTATCCCTTACTCTGCTGCTTACTTTCGAATTTGATGGATCGTAAAATGGCGGCTACTCTCGTCGGATAAAGCCAACTCTGTATCATTTATCTTTCTTTTCTCTCTCTCTCTTTCTCTTTCTATCTCTCTCTCTCTCTCTCTCTCTCTTTTTCATAGTCCGCCCAGAATGATATTAATATATATATATATACGTGTGTGTGTGTGTGTGTCTCAATTTTCTCGAATGAACGAGTTTGGCGAACGATCAAATACGAATTTCGATGATATTTCTACGTCTTCATGCGTTAAAATAAACAACGAATTTATCTTTTTCTTGATATTACTTAAATATCCAGAACGAAATCGTCTGTTGTTGATTTATAAAAGAAAAAAAGAAAGGAAAATGGATTTTCCTCTCTCTAATATCTTAGTTGTAAGAAGTATATAAAAAATTAACTCGTTATTATAATCATTATTATTATTATTATTGTTATTGTCATTTTTATTATTATTATTATTATTATTATTATTATTATTATTATTATTATTATTATTATTATTATTATTATTATTCACTCTCTCGGCTAGATATTTAAAAAAGAAAAAAAAAAAAAAAGAAAAATATTACGTAAAAATCGCATATCGTAATTCCTTATCAACACTCTCGACGTGATATTCGAAATTGTTACAGCCGAATTCGAAGAAGAAAGAAGAGAAAGAAAATGAAAAAAGAAAAATAAAAAAGGAAACGAAAAAAAAGAGAGAGAGAGAGAGAGAAGGAGGAAAAAAGGGAAAGAAAGAAAGAGAAAGAGAAAAGAAAAGAAAAATGTTAATTACAACGTACCGTACGTAGAAAATGAAGCTTGTGTTTCATCGAGATTACAGTTATCAAATGGTGGTGCTCTACTATACTCGAGAATTCCCGAAAGAATATCAGCAAACCTTACCAAACGAAACGATAGAAGAAAAGAAGAGAGAAAGAGAGAGAAATGGAAAAAGAAAAAGAAAGAGAGAGAGAGAGAGAGAGAGAGAGAGAGAGAGAGAGAGAGAGATAGAAAAAGTGTTTCATTTCCCGTTCACGTTTCGTAGTAACGACGTAACTTGGGCGTTAGAGACAGCAAATCATTCGAGTTGGCCAGCCCCCATAATCGTTAGACAGTGTGCTAGAACAATTTAGCATATAGGCTACCTTAAAAAAAAAAAAAAAGAAAAAATAAAGAAGGAAAGAGAAAAAAAAAGAAAGGAGAAACAAAAAAGAAAAGTACGGAGCACGAAATTCAAATGAGAGAATGAGAGAATGAGTGAGAGACGTAGGAGAGAGAGAAAGAGAGTATATGTGTATGTGTGTGTGTGTGTGTGTGTGTGTAAAAAAGATAGAATGTGCATAGAAAGTCTTCTCGTGGGGCCACTTAACACGTGAAGATTCACTTCTCTCTTTCTTTTTCATGTACGAGTCATATATATATATATATATATATATATATATATATATATATACATAGATACATACATTTATACAAAGAAGGTTAGATAATAGACACCGTGCTTGTAACACACCACTATATATATGGGCACATGTAGCTCTCAGCTTTCAAGCCACGATCACGATATTCCAACAGGGCCGTTCACCTCGACGTTATATTACTTTTTTTTTCTCTTTATTTCTTTTTCTTTTTTTTTTAATATCTTCCTTTCTTTCTTTCTTCCTCTCTCTCTCTCTCTCTCTCTCTCTCTCTCTCTCTCTCTCTCTCTCTCTCTCTCTCTCTCTCTCTCTCTCTCTCTTGCTTTCTAACAATCTATCTATCAATCTATCTCTATCTTCCTAAGCGTACTTTTATTTATATCTTTTTTATCCTTTTTTGACACTACCTCTTCTTTTTTGCATTTCTTATTCTCTCTCTCTCTCTCTCTCTCTCTCTCTCTCTCTCTTTCTGTCTGTTTCTCTCGGAATAATTAGAGATATTAATTAACGTCGTTGTGTGTGTGTGTGTGTATGGGTTAATGTATGTTTGTTCAGTGCAATCGCATTTCGAAAATTTCATCGTCTTATTTGTATTTCGCTGTCTATCTCTCTCTCTCTCTCTCTCTCTCTATTTATATCTTTTTTCTCGCCATTTTGTTCTCTCTTTTTTACGGCAGCCATTTTGTCTTCTTTCTTTTTCTTTTAAAATGCATAATCTAACGTGAATCTTCTAACAAAAATCGAATTAACAAATCGCAAATATACCGTAATCTTTTTTTAATTATATATATATATATATGTTCGCTAATATTCATAATTTCTTTTTACTTAACATTGTCATCATTTCTCGATGGTACTAGTACCAATTAAATAAAAAGCAAAGGAGGATAAATAGAAGACAGAAAAATCACATCAAATAGATTTACTCGAGATCGATTAAAAAAGGAGAAATGTTAATCGACGTGTTTAGGACCTTCGAGCGAAATTCATATCGAAAATGGCGGCTGCTATTTTTTTCTTCTACAAATTAAATACATAGGAAAAAATCATAGAAGAGAGATATATATATATATATATATATATATATATATATATAATGAGTTCTCGATTGTAATTATATATATATATACGGTGGTTGTGCTAATTAACATGTCTGTTTCTTAATTAGTTTCTACAGTTCAAAATTCTCATCAATTAATTTACGATGAATCTCTATAACTATGAAGGCTAATAGAAACGTTTATTTTGTAATAATTATAATTATATTAATGGACGCCATCTTGGAAAATATCTACCGATAAAATATAACTAAAAAGAATATCGTAAAGAGACGTAATAAAATCGTAGAGTAACAGGATCGTATGTCAAAAAAACGAGTCGATATATATCTCTCTTTTTATATCATGAAAAATTTTCGATATTTTATTTATTTACTTTTCCTTTTTTTCAAACAATATGTAACACATTTATACACTTCCAAATAACCTAAATAACCTATTATTCATCGACTTTTCTACCTCGTATATACATATACATATGCATATACATATTCATATACATACATACATATATATATACACACTGTGTCAGTTAACCATCCAACACATATAAACATATACATGTTATCACGTAAGCGTTCATACACCTATACATACACACACACAACTGCTGCACTTTGCACACATACAAAGAAATAAATAGTTTTCACATATGAAGAAAAACTAGAGAATTTACTTTCCGGCAAGCGGCAAACATTCTACGTCTTCCTGCAGAGCTTTTCCATCCAAAGTTTTTACTATTATCACCGCTACTCAGATATGAAAGATGAACGAGGAGTTGCTGGGACGAAGTTGGATGAAGTGGGGGAAGGGAGAGGATTTTAGAGAGAGAGAGAGAGAGAGAAACGAAAAGAGAAAAAGAGAGTTAGAGAGAGAGAGAAAGAGACAGGAGGGGGAGGGATATATAAATGAGAAAAAATTTCATTCCGCAACGTTTTTGAGGATACGAAGTTCGCAAAACTTGCTAAAACATTCGTTTATAGTAAGTACTTAAGTACTTACTTGAGTCAAAAACATTTCAAGTCCCGGTATTATGAATTACACGAGGATCGTGCACTTCGAATATTACTTGAGTCGTCTAGTTCTTTTTTTTTTGTTTTTTTTGTTATATTATTTTAATTTTTTTTTTTTTTTTATTTTACTTTTTTCCTTTTACGAAAAAACACGAGTCACGTAAGTTTTGCTGAGAGAAACAAATACAACATCGATGAACGAATGAAACTTTTCATTCGTTTTTTTTTTTCTTTCTTTCTTTCTTGTTTCGCCATTTCAAAAATCACTTTCGTCTGGGATCCTCTACGATTTTTACTACAGGGTGGTTCGAAAAAAAAAAAAGAAAAAAAGGAAACAGTTGCTCGGGCGATATCGCGAAAAATCGATACATTAATGCATCCCTACGAGTGATTAATTTTCAGATTAAAATTTTGTTGGAACTTTTTCTCATTTTTTTTCTTTTTTCTGTTTTTTTTTTTTTTTTTTAATTCTTTCTTCCTAGATCATAAAATTACCCTAAAAGTCTGTAAGAACTGTTGACCTCGTCAAAGGGGATTTCTCGGTTCCTCTCGTCCGGGAACTTTTTTTCTTCCTTTTCTTTTCTTTACTTTTCTTTTCTTTTTTTGGCTTTCTCTTCTTTTTTTTTTTCTTTTTTTTTCTCTTTCTCATCCGGTAGAATTTTTTAGAGTTCGCACGGAAGAGTAAATGGTAAGGGATTAAACGAAACAAAAACGGAACGAAACGAAACAAAAGTGGGAAGAGAGAAAATAAATAAATAAATAAATAAATAAATAAATAAATAAGAAAATAAAAAGATTGAGAAAAAGAATTAAAAGAAAGAAAAAAAAAAAAACGAACGAAGAAATTCGTGTGTAATCTGTCCAATCGATTCTCTAGGTTAGATTTTGCGTTTGAAATTGGTTGTGACGAGAACCAGAGAGAGAGAAAGAGAGATGGAAATATAGATTAAAAAAAGAAAAAAAAAAACAGAAAATAAAAATAAAAATAACAAGAAAAAAAGAAAAATAAAGAAATACAGATAGCAAGGCTCGTTTACATATTGGCTTTGTTATTTATTTAACGCATGAAATTTTATTTATCTCTACGTGCGAACGAGAACGCGAAAGCATCGTCGGAAAGGCATTCGAGAGAATAGAGAGAGAGAGAGAGATAGTTAGGGAAAGGGTATTGAGATAACTACAAATAAAAAAATGAAAGAAAAAAAATTGAAAAAAAAATAAACGATATCAAATATTTTACTATGTGGCGAGTACAACACATTCGCGTATATACGCGTTTTTTTTTTTTTTTTTTTTTTTAATATTTTTATATTCTCTTTTTTTTCTTTTTTTTTGGGAGGGGGGAGGTTGGGAATTTTCTTAACCTCACTTTTTCACCACGTGTGATTAGAAAGAATTGGTGAAAATTTTCGTGGTCGCGTTTACGTTATAATCATATATCGCAATTTTAATTATAACGATTAATTTTAATAATAAAGTTATAATAGTCGTCACACGTTTATAGCAAGATACGATAGAGTTTTTAATCGTCTTCCGTTTTGAGTGAAAAAGGAAAAGAAAAGAGAAAATGGCGAGGAATGATACATTGGTCGAACGAAAAAAAATAAAATGTGTGTGTACATGTGTGTGTTTGTGTTTGTGCATATGTGTGTGTGTGTATGTGTGTGTGTGTGTGTGTGAGAGAGAGAAAGAGAGAGGAAGAACGTTTCCAATTCGACTGGAGAATTAATTATTCCGGATTCATTTTGTGAAATAGACAAAGTACACGTAATTATTGTTAACAATTTCTTTTTTTTCTTTTCTCTATCTTTCATTTTTATTTTTCATTTTCTTTTGAACGAAACGACCAAGCAAGCACAAAGAATAAAAAAAAGAATAAAAATGGACGAAATAAAAATAAAATCATTTAGAAAGGGGTTAAGTTAGATAAAATAAAGAGTCCCGAGAGAACGTGTCGTCATCCATACGTACATACATATATACATACATACATACATATATACATACATGTATACATACATATATACATTCATACATATATACATCATACATATAAAACATACATACATACATACATACATACATATGTATGGAAATGTATACAATATGTACGTACATAAGTATATGCAATTACGCGGGAATTTCAAAAAAGAGATCTGTGTGAATTTAATTTTATTCGAATATAAACATACTTACATACACACACATACACTCATACACGTATATATATATATATATATATATATACAGGATATATTAATATAAAAAACGTATTATATGAACAAAAAGAAAGAAAAAAGAGATATAAGAAAGAAAGAAAGAAAGAAAGAAAGAAATAAACAAACAAACAAACAAAAATGGAAGCTATGTATATACATATGTATGAGATAAGCACAAAACTGAAAGAACCTCAAGAATTCTCTTGACAATCTTTTTTTTTTTTTTTTTTTTTAAGAATGGAACAAAGAAGGAATTAAAGAAGAAAAACAGAGAGAGAGAGAGAGAGTATAAAAAAAGAAAGAAAAACCGACGCGTTCTTCTCGCTTTTTTCTTTTTCTTTTCTTTTTTTTTTTTTTTAACTACAATGTCGTTGCATCGAAAAAAAAGAAAAGAGGAAAAGAAATACCAAAAAATAGAAAAATCAAATCTCACGATACACTTTACACGTACAAAAATGATCTTACAGCACAATATATATATATGTTTCTTATGTTGAGCAATTACAAATAATATTTATGTATAAGAAACAAAATTAGCTTGTATAACAATTACTTGTTTATTCAATTATTATATTTTTATTTTGTTGTTAATCAATTAATCAATGATCATTACAAAATAACGAGAAGTCTAGTTATTATTATTTAATTTTTGTATATATATATATATATATGTATGTGCATATATATATATAAAAAAAAAAGAAGAAAAAAAAAGAAAAAAAAAAGTAATTAGTTTAAAGAGTCTCGAAAAAGAGTAATTAATTTTTGATGTCACTTAAAAAGTTTTCGTGCCATCTAAAAATTTTTCAACCACCTTACATACATATACATATACACATAATATATATACATATATTATATATATATTTATTTATATTTATATATAAATATATATATATATATATATACAAACTTTCGTTGAAAGTATCGTCTTCGAAAAAGTAAAAAAGTTCGCGTATATGCTATATTTTCTGTTACCAAGATAAAAAAAAAAAAAAGAAACATTGATAATAATCAACATGATTAATTCAAGAAAGACGTTGCACGTATGGATGTATGCATGTAAGAGATAAAAAAAGAGAGAAAGAGAAAGCTAGATATATTTCATTCATTATTTTTATGCTTTTAATACATATAAAAAAAATGTGCGTATATATATATATATATATATATATATATATATATTTATATATATGTATATGTACATACATACATACATATCAACGTTTTTTCTCTAGTAAGGTATTTGATATTGATACCAATATTGGTGATTATGATAACGATAACGATGACGATGATGATTGATAACGATAATGATAATGTGTTGATGGTAAAATGAGTGGTGAGTATTAGACGTACGCTTAGAAAAATTTATAAGGCGACATTAGTTGTTAAGAAGAAAGAAAAAGAAATTAAAGGAAAAAAAAAAAAAACGTAGTTTGTATATACGTAAATTAAGCAATAAGTCGCGCTGTAAAACGATACATATCAAGAATTGCCTATAAGACTCGCTAAGAATCATATGTATATATATATATATATATGCATACATATACATACATACATATATATATATATATATATATATATATATATACACATATCTACCTAGTGTAAGAGATATACGAAAAAAGGAAAGAAAAAAATAAAAATGTGTATGTATTATTTGTTCACGCGTATTTCGATCGAACGAACGTACGAACGAACGAAACAAGAAAAAATTAAGTGAATAAATAAATAAATAAATAAATAAATAAATAAATAAAAATTTGCGCATATACACGAAAAGAGCCAGTTTTACGTTTGAAGTTATGTCGGAGAACGTTCGAAGTAAGCCAGAGACGAGGATAATTTTAATAAAAAAAAAAAAATAATAATAATAATAATAATACAAGAAAAAAAAAACGTTAAAAAATAAAAAAAATAAAAAACATATAAAAAAGAGAGAGAAAGAGAAAAATGCAACTAGTGCCATCTCTTCGACAAAACTGAAATTATCAAAGAAATTACATATGATGTAAACAATAACTATAAAAATTTTTAAAGAGAAACGTTGTAATAATTTCGCGACTAAAAGAATGAGAAAAGAAGTGGTATACGAAAAGAAAAAAAAAAGAAGAAAAAAGAAATATCGACTAATGCCATCTGCTGGATAAAATTGAAATTATTGAAAAAAAAGAAAAAGAAAATGGCGTATTCAAAAGCATATTCGCGCGAAAATCAAATGTATATTGCATTTGACGATGTTGTTGACCTTTTATCGAAACTTTTCTTTCCTGTTTGTCAAAGTTTCTAAACGCGTTTACGTTCTATCATTCCTTATCTATTTCTTTTTCTATTTTCTCTTCCGTTTTCTCCAACC
>NC_066596.1:5940000-5965000 GCF_905475345.1 Vespula vulgaris | reverse complement strand
ATATATTTTCTTTTTATTACTGTTTTATATATTTATCACATCATATATACACACAACATATATATATATATACATATATGTGTTGTGTATTGCATATGTCGCGCATCGAAAAATGACATGATCGATTTTCGGTGCCATGATGCATGCACATTTGCATCACTAAAAAAAAAAAAGAAAGAAAAAAAATACAATCTCAGATGCACCTCGTAGATGTAAGAGATCGAAATTCTTAGAAAAGGAAAAAAAAATGTTAAAAAGAGAAAACAGTAATCTCAGAAAAATCTCGTCGTGAAAAGCAATAGAACGATATTGTTCGTGTTATTTCAAGTAAAAGAAATAATAAATAAATAAATAAATAAATAAAAGTAAGAACATTTTTTTTCTACGATTCATTTTCGATCTTCATTTAATAATATTCGATTCTTTGTAATTAATCAATTAAGCAAAAGTAAAGTTTTATGATTTCCCGAGAGAATTGTAAGTTACGTTAATCGAAAAATTATTAATTAATGGCGGGATTTTCGATATGAAATATTTCAATAAAATTTTCGTTTAATTAGCATAGAGCTGATTATCATCTTCGTTCACAAAATTATTCAGAATTTATTTTTCGTTTTTCTATCGTAAATTGTTGATTCAATTTATATAAATATATATATATATATTTTTTTTTTATCGTATTAATTTTACAATAAAAGAAATAAAGTTAGGCAAATAGTATTTGTTATACCGTTTACAAGCATTCATTGTTCGTATGATCCGTCCTTAAATTCGTTGGAAAACGGTATAACGAAATGAAGAAATTTATTAAACGCGCAGAAAATTTAAATTTCGCGCTTACTCCATGACATTTTCATTTTTTAATTCATTTCCGATCATTTGCCAATTTTTCCTATCTTTCGCACGATTTTCTTTTTTTTTCTCCTTTTTTTTTCTTTTTACTTAATACCCTTTCTAAAAAAGAAGAATTCTTTTTTTGTTTCTTTTTCTTTTTCGCTAAAAGAAAAAAAAATGTCGTCGTTGCCCACCGTCGTCGCCATTTTATCAATATATTCCTAAAAATTTTTGTTTCGAACAAATAAATTTATTCGAAATATATATATATATTTTTTGTAATAAAATAAATATCTGTAATAATTTTTATAAATATCGCACTATTATTATTATTATTATTATTATTATTATTATTATTATTATTTCTAACGATTAAAATATTACATCCTAATGACTTCACGGTCGGATCGAAAAAAAAGAAGAATTAATCGTATTTTTTTAATACTTCATATTAATTCAATTCGATTTAACTTTATTATTTTAATTTTCAATCGAGTTCCAATATACACGTACACACGCAGACACACATAACAGATATATAAAGTATATATTTTGAAAAGAGAAATGTCAACTATAATAAAAAGATAAAGGGTGATATTTAATTAATAATTGTCATGTGTATGAACGGTCTAACTCGGTTAGACGGAATATAAATTTGCAAAAGTGAAATTACATATATATATACATACACACACACACATAATATACGTGGTAAAAGCTTGCGTTTGTCTTTACACCCTCACGTTTTCTCTCTCGACAAACTTTCTTGACATTTTAAACGTAATATTAAATTTCAACGATTAGTATACCTGATTAAAGGAGACTCCTCCTCGCTGTTGGAGCCGCTGCTTGTTTTTTCTCAAAGCAAATTTACAAAAAAAGAAAAAAAAAAGAAAAAGAAAAAGAAAGAGAATAAAAGGAAAAGAGAAAGAAAAGTTGCAAACTAAATTAACACAAAATGAATAAAGGTATCACTCTTCCCGTCTTTCTATATTTTATGTTTCTAACCTTTGAAGTCTCATTTCCATTATTAGTATTTTCATTAAAATAATGGCATCCTCTTTTTATTTATTTATTTTTTTTTTTTTTAACGAATATAAAATACCTCTAAAATTCTTACGAATCCATTTTGTATTTTATTTCTTTGTTCTATCTCTTCTTTTATTTATTTATTTATTTATTTATTTATTTATTTTATCGCAGCAGGAAATGCTATTAAAAAAAGAAACGGATGAATTAATAAATAAATAAAAGTATCATTCCCCTCTCTCGATTTTACATTTGTTACCTTTGAAGTCTCATTTCAATAGTATTTTCATTGCAATAATGGCGTCAGTATATTAACAAATACAAAATAACGGGAAGATTGTTGTTTCATTTTATTTATTTATCCTTTTATTTGTTATTTTATTTATCTCATCACTCTCGATATCCACGTGCGTTATATCCGACAATAACTTTGTTATTTTTCTCTTCTATTCTTTCTTTTTTTTTTCTTCTTTCTGTCTTTCTTTCTCTTTCTACATATTTTTATCTTTATTCGTTTTTATTCATTTTATATTTTTGCAAATTATTCGTGCGAAGAGCTTGGATGATCCGTCGAGATTACAACGATAAAGAATGCAAAGGAAAAGAAATATAAATTTTATATATATATACATATATATATATATATTATATATATTTTTTTTATATAGTCAACGCTGGAAACGCATATGTGGTAATAATAAAAAATTAAAAAAATGTAAAAACATTAATAAGAAAAAAAAAATTAAATTAAAGTAGAAATAGCACGCGTGCATTTTAAAAAAGAAAAAAAAAAGTATATGTTTACCCAAGTAAAAAAGACAAGTCCGTAATGATTGAATTATTATTATTGTTATTATTATTATTATTATTATTATTATCTTTATTATTATTATTTTTTTTTTTAATAGTATTATTATTATTATTATTATTATTATTATCAAAGAAAGATCACTCTTCAAACGATTAGAATTATCAAAAACCTCTTTTGTATATTTTTTATATATGCAGTTAAATAACGATGTTATCAAATAACAGATAAATTATGCTTTAATCAATCAGTGTTGTGAAACAATCAATCAATCAATCGAAATCAAGTATAAATTAATATACTCAAATGAAATACTGTGAACCGAGTTATACATAGTAAAAGGCATGCGCTTGAATAATAATTATTATCCTTGTAAATTTTCGTAAAATAATTAATAATGAACTTTTCAATATATGTATATATATATCGAAAAAAAAAAATATGTATATATATATGTGTATGTATCCTATAATCATTTCCATCCAATTTTTTTCTTTTTTTTTTTTTTTTTTTTTTTTTTTTTTTTTTTTTTTAATTATTCTTTTTGTCGATTCTACCATAACGAAGTCAACGATAGTATCCTTTTAAAAAAAAAAATTTATCTACGTTATTATAAGGGTTGAGTCCCAAAAATTACTGAACGAGTCCCGAAAGTATCAAGTTGATTTTAAAAATTGATCAATCACTCATTTTCGAGACTTTCCGATAATTTTCTTTTTTTATCTTTCTTTTTTTTCTTTCTCTTTCAAGATTGTAAAACTAACAAAACCTAAATATACCGTCAAAATAAAAATACCTCGAAAAAGAATCTTGAAGAGCGGTCCAATTTTTTAAAATCGTCAAAAAACTTTGAAAGATGTTTCCCCCTTCCTCTCGCACCTTTTACAGTCTCTTCAAAAAAAAAAAAAAAAAAAAAAAAGAAAAGAAAAAAAGAATATTTTTGTAAAGTAACGATTCTTCGACGATTTATAAAATTCAAAGAAGAAAAGAAGAAATGGAGAAAGATTATAAAAAATATATTACAGGTACGTAATCCTTTACACGTTTGTAACCAGAAACTACGTAAAAAAAAAAAAATAAATAAATAAATAAATAAATAAAATAAAATAAGATTTTTCGTATAAAAATAAAATCGAAATACATATTGATTGTAGTCATTTCGATTGGTAATAGTCGAATATACATACAAGTGGTACGAGTCTACATATGTTGAGACATTTAAGTGATACAAGTAAATTACTCGTATGAACTCAGCCACCTAAGTAGTACAAGTAAATCATTCTTAAGGTCAAGCATTTAAGTAGTACAAACATTAATAGTCACTCGCAAATAGTCAGATATTTAAGTAGTACAAGCGAATCACTCCTACGGGTTCAGATGTTTAATTAGAACAAACAAGTCATTCTTATGAGGTCGGACGTTTAAGTAGTACAGGTCAAGCACTCTGAAAAATTAATAAAATAACGATAAGAATGTACGTAAATTATTTATTGCAAAAGATTAATAGAAAAGAAGAAGAAAAAAAAAAAAGAAAAAGAAAAAAATTGTATATCCGCTTATAAACAATTATTATTATATAATATATACATATATATATATATATATATAATAATAATAATATATTATATTATATAACTATCATTTATTTTTTTATCTGGCAATTATATCTTATATATTTGTAATTATATATTTTTTTATATGACAATTATATATTATATAATTATCAATTATTTTTTTTATATGGTAATGATTACTTCTATTATTTTATTTCAATTATTCATATAACCGACACGTTATTTTCTTTTCTTTTCTTTTTCCTTTTTTTTTTCCCACCTTTTTTGTCCATTCTTTTTTTTTTCTTTTTTTTTCTTTTTTTTTCTTTTTTTTTTCTTTTCGTTTTTTTGTTTATATACCGATAAAAGCAGCTATTGAAAGGAAATGAAAAAACATATTGTACGAGTATCGTTGTAAAATTATATAAATTTTTCTTTGCGATTATTATTAATAAAAATCAATATATGCTCTATAATAGGGTTAAACTTTTGTTATATTCGTGAAATCGTAATATGTATTCTTTTTTTTTCTTTTTTTTTTTTTTTTTGAACTGCAAAACGATCTTGAAAATCTCTAATTAATACATTCAAGTATATAGTCGAGACATCTTTTATATATATATATATATATATAGATTAGACTTTTCCAGCATTATGTATGCTATTTTGTTGAGCTTGTTGTGCGGAGTTAGTTGCCGATGGTTGACTTTGTTGTACTACAGGATTCTCTTTATTTTGTCCTGGTAACGATGGTATTTGATTTTGGATAAGTTGTTGCTGCTGCGATATTGTATTTTGAATATTTGGTTGCTGTGGAATTTGATTGACTGTATTCTGTTGTTGTTGTTGTTGCTGTTGCTGTTGTTGGATTTGCTGCGCCTGTTGTATTTGCTGATGTTGTACTGGAATCTGATTGGATTGTACCTGACCATGGAATTGTTCATTCTGAGGAATAATTTGTCCTTGATATTGCTGATGTTGCTGTTGTTGTTGTTGCTGCGGCATTTGTTGATAATGTACCTGTTGCTGCATCGGTACTTGACCCTGATAAAGTTGTTGTTGTTGTTGTTGTTGTTGCTGTTGCTGTTGCTGTTGCTGTTGCACTGGAATTTGCTGCGGGTTATACTGCTGTTGAACCGGTTGTCCTTGATACTGATATTGTTGTTGATTAGCTTGATTGTTGACAATCTGTTGTTGAACAGGTACATTTCCATGCGATGAGAACTATAAAATATCCATATACATATATATATGTATATATATGCATATATGTATGTGTACGTTGTTATACTTAATTATCTTGATAAAACGTATTCGTATATTATATTTCAAAATTTAGATAAAAGAAAATTCTTCTTGTCTCAAATTTGTTCAAATATATATCTATCAAAGTATCAACAATTTGTAATATGTTCTCGGTTAATTTTAAAAAAGTTCACTTATTTTATAAAAAATTCATTAATACATGAAGGATAATACGAAAGCTCACCTGTTGATTCTGTGGAGGAATATTATCCTGGTGCGGTTGTAGCTATTAACAATAACAAAATGTGTATGTGCAAGCTATCTTAATTATCCTAGGTACTATAAATAAATACTAGAAAAATTTTTTTATATTGTACTTCCTTGAGAAAGAGAAGGAGATTATTAGAAAAGAAAAAGAAAAAAAGAAAGATAAGGAAAGTAACAGATTTAAATTGCAAGTAAGAAAAAAGAATTTGACGTGCTAGTTGCACTTTAATATATGAAATGAAATAATGCAAGCTACAATCATAGTGATTGAAAAATCGATTATTTTCTAATTTTTATATATCATGTATGTCATTAACTGTAAAAAAAAAAAAAAGAAAACGAAATATAGATGTATAAACAAAAAAAAAAAATTATACTTTATCAAAATAAAAAAATACATCGGATATTAGTCTTTCATGCAAAAAACGATTAATTAAATTAATGATAAAAAATTTTATACCACTTATAATCCACTTACCAATCCCTTAGCAATTAATTCCTCTCGCCTACGTTTTTCAAAAGCTTCGTATTCTTCCTGAGAATAAATTTGTTGTTCATCCAATGGTTTCCAACCTGGATCATCTTGGAAATCTGGTTTCTTAGTTTTTTCCAAAAATTCTTGATAACTGTGACCGATAACATAGATTGTTTATATATATACATATACCTATTTTTATATATATATATATACATATATTATTTTATTAGTTTAAAATTTAAATAAATACCTTATGAGACCATCCTTGTTAAGATCAGCTTCATTAAATATATGCTCTCTCATTCTTTCCATTTCTTCTTCTTTTTCCAGAAGATCATCTTCGGGTATACCTTTGCCATACATTTCATCTAAATCTTTTATAAATAAAGCTTTCACTTCGTTCTGATCCCAAACCCCATTATCATCGATATCTGAAAGATATATGATCAATGATAAAAACACACATCTGTACCATTCATAAAAATTTAATTAATCAATATTTTCATTTACCATGAATATAGAAAAATTTCTTAAGATCAAAATCTTCACCACCCATGTCATCTTGCATTGTCCATACGTCTTCTAATTGTTGCTTACTACCAGGATGGTGTAACTGATGATAATAGTATTTTTTTATAACGTTGGTAATTACATTCCATATCGATATATTATTGTTTAACTTACGTGAACATTTTTGTGTTTTTTTTTCAATTCTTGCAAATGTTGAATGTATTGTTCTCTTTCTTTCTCATCCATAGCTATAATTATAAAAACGACACTTGAACGCGTATGATAACATTTTTATACGTACTAAAATAAAGAGGATAGAAAAATTTATTACCCTTTATTTTTTGTTCTTGCTCGAATTTTTTTTCCATCTCGTATTCCTTAAATTGTTCACGTCTACGTCTATCGGCTTCTGCCAAATCTTCTGTCGTCTGTGATAAATAATTCAAGTTCAAGATTTTTTTTTTTTTTTTATAATGTCATAATAACTCAAATCGATTATTTTATACAACAAACCTTGGCTATTAATTTCTTCAAATCATTGATTTCAAACGAGCGCGTATTAGTATGATCTAAATGTTCAGCTATCTTTAAATGTTTAAGATCCAAACCGTTGTTCAATTGATTCTCCTTTATTGCTAAATGTCTCAAACGTTCCAATTCTTCTCGTTTCAATTCATCCAATCTGGTTCTTATTTTATAATTCACAAATTCTAATTCATGAGCTATTTTTCCTGTCTGATATAACGTTTCAATATAAACACAATTCGTTTAAGAAAGTCATTTGAAATCACTTACGCGTATATCCTCCTCTTTAGCTTTTTCAAGTTTCGAACGAAACTGAGGGTCACTCTCCAAGGCATCCACGACTTCTTTTAAATATCTATGATATTCCATTACTGCTATCTACAAATAAACGTAAACACTTTCAATAGTATATTTTAATTTATTTTAATACATTTGAATAATTTTAATATCGCCACTTTTTATTCTTCTTACCTCATTATCTTTCTTCGTGTTTTTTTCATCAGCCTTATCTTTGGTAACTGGAGGTGCGACGATTGTTTGCACCAACAAACCGCATAAAATAAAACTAGTAGACCAATACATCTTTCCTCTTCATAAAAAAAAAAAAAGAAAGAAAGAAAAAAGAAAAAAAAATAGCATTAGAAATTAGAAATTAAAATAAATATATACAGTAAGAATATATCATATACATATTTTTTTTTTAATAAATATATATATATATGTATACAAACACATATATATACATATATACACATATGTTAATATATTAAAACAAAATTTTCGCAGCGTTTAATTATTTTATATTATTTATAATTTTGCATAAAAATCTACAAAATACATACATACATACATACATACATACATACATACATACATACATACATACATACATACATACATACATACATACATATATATATATATATATATATATATATATATTAATAATCACAATTTTCTATATCTCAATAATAAAAAACTCTTTTAACAATTATTACAGTACTTACACTATCTTGACCAAATTAGAAACTGCTCGATGTACACGTATGAGACCGATAATCTCGATAATGATAATATTTGAAATAAAGATAAGAGAGAGGAAATTCAGACTTTTTTGTTTTTCTCAAAATAAATATTACCACGGAATTGATAATATTACGCATAACAAGTGACACGTTAATGTTGACGTCAATTACTGGAATCGTGGCTATCCCCAGATAATCGTAATGAGAATAACATTGAGATAGTGAGAGAGAGATATATATATATATACAGACAGAGAGAGAAGGAGAGGGAGAGAAGGAGAAAAAAGATACAGAGGATACGAAGGATGTCAAAATAATTAATAAGAATCTCGAATGATCTGATTCCAGCGGAAAAGAAAAACAATAATAAAATTTAATTTCGAAAATCTCTTAATATCGTGCGGTTAAAAAAAAAAAAAAAAGAAGAAAAGAAAAAAGTAGATAAATAAATTAATCAAATTCGTACTCGTTTTATTGCGTATAAAAATGTATACAACTTCCATTTTCTCTCTCTCTCTCTCTCTTTTTTATAATAATACGTAAATCAAATTATAAGTTAGAAAATGAATGGAAATATTATAAAATATTACCATATGTCGGAGAATAAGAACGTGTTCGTATTTAATAATATAAAAAGAAAATAAGTACATACACACACACATACATACATACATATATATATATATATACCTTCCAACGTTTCACTTCTTGTTTTACGGTATTATCGTTATATTATTCTTTTCTTTAAAATAATCAATAATTCGAATACATCGAAACTCAATGGAAGCCCGCGTTTAGTTTTAATTTAATGACATTTTAATATATACATATATAACGCAATCGTAAAATTGAGAAACGTGAGATCTCTAAATACCAAAACGTTTTTAACAGATGAGGTTAAGTCGATGTTCTCATGTGGCGAACGATTGGCTTAGCTCTAACGTTGTGATTGGTTATCACATTTTGACCCGATCTTTTCTAATCTTATAAACAATAATAATGTTTTCTTAGTATTCGATAAGTAAAAGTAAAATATTATGATAAATAATAATACGTATTTGTATCGTTATACGTTCGAGGAAATATATTGACAATAACGATCTTATTTTCCTGCGACATCATAATTCGAATTTCCTATGGAAATTTCTGGACTTTCCCGAAGGCAAAATAAACGACGCCATTTCGTATCATGTATTTTACGAATGTGTGGTAGTAACGTATGTGTAGTGATACGAAATAAGATGGCCAGATTTTGATTTAGACTTTGCGTCCAATTAGATTTGCATTTTTTTTCGTGCATTCGTAAACCAATGTTGTGTAAAATAATTAACCTTCGAGAGAATTTAGCTCAGTATCGCTTAATGAATATCGTTAGAAAATGTATAAGTGAGCCACATTGGTATGCAACGAACATAGTCGATCACATACGTCTCATCAAACGATTTCGTGTTTTTTTTCAATCTATACGTGACAGAGGGAAATCAACATTTTGATTAATATAAAAATTATATAATTTAATGGTAAGTTATACGTATTCATTAGATTATTTCTTAATTTTCATTTTTGTCATCGTCCTTTTAAATTAATCTGGATTTTAATCATTGTAGTTATAATCATGGTTGAAAATTCCAATCATTGTGTCCTGGAATGGGCAGGTCATGCAGGATATGTAGCGGAAAGATTCAGTGGCTTATTGGCACGTCAGGCATTTGTAGACGTTACTCTTATCTGCGAGGATCAAAAACTTCGTGTTCATAAACTCGTCTTAGCTTCCAATAGTACTTATTTTGAGGTAAGGCTATATGACGATATTGTCAGAGGATATATATTTTGTAGTATTTGTTTCGTCCCATTCTTGAGTTTCATAACCTTTTTTTTTTATAAGCTTTTATAATTGTAATAAGTAATTCGTATTTCAGAAGTTTATTTATTGGTCTATTAAAAAAACATATGTTATTTTAATGATATATATTTATTAAAAAAAGAAAAGATTTAGTTATATGATAAAATTAGGTAGGGATCTTCAAAGCTTAGTACGTGTATTAATATTTATGCAGTACGAATTATTACGATCGTTATTGCGTCAATTTTTTAAAAATACATTTGTTGATGTATAAAAAATCCTGTTATCATCCATAATTTTTAAGCGACGTGCAAAAAGCATGTGTTCTATCTCTCCTTTCGTACTCTTATAAAATATTAAAAGAAATAGAGTTGTTTTTTATTAAAAGTATCATTCTGTATATACCAAACTCTTTCTGTATTTATCTAAAATTTATATGAATTTCAGTTCATTTTATTTTGAGCAAACCAGTAATGTTTCATTGCGACTGACCATGGGATTTTGCTGTAAAAGGACCAAATATATATACATACATACATACATACATATGTACTCAGTATATAACGTTCTTATGAATAATATAATTTCATAAGAGCACAGATATACTCTACTACAACGTTAGAAAATGCAGAAATATTTATGGTAGACCAATTTTACAGGGGTTGTAGAAAATTCGTATAAACTAAAGAAAGCCCTATCTATTGGAAATTTATTTTTCTTTACAAACATTTGAGGAAACTGAGTTTTGTGGGCATACTTTTCACATTTTTGAAGAACAGCTGTTCCTTTGAAAGGTATTAAGTAACTAACTTACATAAACTAGGGATAATCGAATAAATGCGTGTAAAAGTATGCGTTTTGTTAAGGGTGTGTGTGCGTGTAATATTTTTCTTTATTGATAATATCAATTAGATGTAAATATACAGCACAGTTTGCATGAAGTTATCTCTCATCATATAACATATACTTATATGTGTATATAAATATGTAAGATAAATTTCTTTTCAATTGTATAGGATAATTAAAATTATAAAACCACCATTTAGGATTACAAACAATTTTTTATCTGTATATAAAATTTGTTACAGTCAAATTATATATAGGTATTGAATGGAAATATAAAAATTAATTCTTAACCACAATTATATATATATATATATATATATATATATATATATATATGTATATATATGTATATTAAATAGTATTAAGTTAAATATAAATATTGATGCAAAAGTTGAGTCATTTCAATGACTATGCAAGAAAATATATATTCATGAATCATTTCTTTCTCTACAATCGAATCATAATTCATTTGTATAAAATAACTACAAATGATTGTTTTCTAAACATTACTTGTTTTATACTATAGGAAATACTGCAACAAGACTTGGGGCAAGAACCTATAATCTTACTTAGAGATTTAAATTTTGAAGTATTGAAGGCAATGGTGGAATTCATGTATTGCGGAGAAACAACTATATCTCATGAAAATTTACCATCTTTATTAACAGCCTCAAAAATTTTCAAGGTATGGGTTTTATTAACTAAAATTAATATAATAAATTATATATGTATATATCTTGTATATTTAATAATATCGAAAAGTACTAACTACTAATATTTTTCTTCTAACGTATTTAGGTAAAAGAATTGGCATATATAATAGACACAGTAATGGAAACTCAAAATTATAGTAGTGCTATTGAAAATGTACCTCAATTACATGAAACCGATAATGAATTAAATCATAAGAATAATAATTTTAAAATAAACGGGAAAAACGATGTAATTAGTACAAAACATAATTCTGATAATACTTTTAAACACACGTTATACGAGGATTCGTATGATATTGAAAGTAATAACTTACAACAAAGCGTTACGGATTATTTATTAATGGAAGATATTAAAGAAAAAATTCAAGATGAATCGTGTAACACATCTATATGTGACAAGTCAAAAGAAATGTTAGATAGTTATATGAAAATGAATAATGTAAAAAAAAATGATGAAATTCTAGAGAAAGTTAAAGAAGTACAACCTTTATTATACGAACAGTGCTGTGATGTTTTAGATTTAAATATACCCGAGAAATTTTCTGCAATTTCGCCGCAAACGCGTGCACAAGAAGTCAAATTGGACGTTGCACAAAATTTTGTCGATAGCACAACCGATAAGATAGGAAAATGTATCAAAGTTTATACGCATAAAAAACGTAAACCAGTGATCGATATAAAGAACGAATTAACGCATCTAAACGATCTAGTACCAAAATTATCTCCTACTAATTCTATTGATTTATCAGATACACCATCCAGTAATACCAGTATACCAGTTACACTTTTAACACCCTTAGACATGGAATGTGCCGAATATCTTTTTAGTTTAGATAATGAAAATATGCAATCGGTGGCAGAAGGTTTGATAAACGAACAACGATCGTTAATGAAATGTAAGGATATTAATGAATGCGCGTTAAATGTACATAAGAATAATGTAAATAAGAAAGATAATTTAGATCTTAAAGCCATAAATGATAAAGTACAAGAAACAGAAAAGCCAGTTCTTAGAAGAAGTGTCAGATTAAATCAACAGGAGAGCGAAGATATAACTAATAACGGTATATCTATACAACAATCCGCAATAGCCGAAAAACTCCTTGAAAAAACTAATTTTCCTAACAAGATAGAATCCTTTGCTAAAGGAAAACGTAGAATAAAAGAAAATAATCGAAAGGATCAGAACGTTATAAATATTGCACGGTGCAATAGAAAGTGTTTCAATAATCTACGTACACAAAAAAGTGCTTCTAAAACTATAGTCAAAAAGAATATCAATAAATCCGATCAAAAATCTAAAACGAATAATCGATTAAAGTGTGAAATGTCAACGGATGATATAGACACGTTGAAAATTTCTATGAGATCATCTCCTCTTCGACAAAACACAGTAGGATATATAAGTCGGGCTTTATGGGGTGATATGTCGGATATTATCGAACGTAATAATGATATTATGGATTTAGCGGATTATAGTCCGGATGGTGAAATCCCATTTGCAGTTGGCTTGTTACCTTTACGTACTGCATTGGAAAAGATGCAAGCAATGACAGATTATCAACCACGTAAAACACGTTCGTCTGTTGCACCAATGAAACAAGAAATAAATCATCTTAAACGAAAAAATTCTTCTTTGGATTCTACCGTCTTAGCTAAAAAGCAAAATATAGGAAGTATTGTTCAAGATAATAAAACTAATACAGTTTGCCATATTCAAATAAGAGCAGCACCTTCACATTATATTAAAAATCGTAAGAAATTTCTTACCGAACATGTTACTACTTTGGGATCAGCAACTATTGTAAATAGACAATGACAAACATTAATCTCGATTTTTAGTCAAATGTAAAAAGTCAATCTTTTTTATACCATGTATAAACATAATCATTATGAGACGATCTACAAAATCGAAGATTTTATATATGTAATTTGTGTTTCTTCTTATGCTTCTTTTTTTTAATTTTTTTTTATTTCCTTTTTTTTTTTAATTTCATTTCTTTTCTTTTTTCTTTTTCTTAATTTTTCTGCCCCTTGATTTTACTGATACATTCACCAGTACTTACAAATATATAAAAAAAAATATACATTGAATAACTTTCAATTGTAAATAATGAATATATGCAAATTTTCTACTTTCTTCATTGTCAAGCATAAACTACGATCACCAAGTGTTTCATTAAGTAATATAATTAATATTGTATAATTTAATGATATATGTATAAGCATAATGATATATATTTGTACATAATTTTCTTTTGTATATACTTCATTACATTATTGTTCAAATTTTCTAAAAGATCTTATTACATAGCATTGTAAATAATGTTCATTCGAAGCTAACGAATTAGAAGATACCGTCTAATGTACTAATATAGAATAATTACTAGTTAATAGCAAATTATATAATAATTCTTTATACTCCATTTTATCGTTGTAATTTCATTATTGAAAAAAAAAAAAAAAGATAACATAGAATAACGATAAAAAAGAAAAGAAAAAAGAAGATCCAATTCCTGCTATATCAAATGTAAAATTGAATCTTCTTTTTTAATCGATACTTCGATGTTACATAAAATATTTTATTTTCTTTTTTCTTTCTTTCTTTCTTTCTTTCTTTCTTTTTCTTTTTTTCTTTTTTTTTTTAAGAATTAAACAATTTCACATATAAAGTGAAATTTATTTTAGTTCTAACCTACTATGAAATTTCAGTATTTTAGAAGTTAAATCTATATAAAGTTGACGGATTGTTTTCTTTATCTTTTTTTTAAATAATATAAAAATATGCAATAAATTTGCAAACACATACACACACGTACATACATACATACATATATATATTTTTCCACAACAAAAAAGTTTCTATTTATTTATTCATGATAATGATCCAAACCTTCGAATTTTGTTAGAATAATCTGTCGAATTATCGATCATTACAACTTAAAATTCTAAGTCTTGTAAAGTCGTACGATAATGCACTTGATATAGCAATCCGACAAAGTATAGAATCTATTTTTACAATTAATCAAATACGTTCCAATAAGTCAATTAACGATACTGTTTCAATGTTCTATTCAAACAAACATTTCACTTTGGTAAATACGAGCAATTCAATAAGATCATTTCTTAGATATCATTCTATATCTTATTATATATAACGTAGTACATATACATATTATATCGACAAGATGAATACTTACAAATGTTGAACGCCCTTTTCGTTATACTAATCCGTTTGAGAGAATATATAAATATGTTAGGAGTTAGGTTAGAAACTTTGACGTTTAATCGACGATGACAAATTTTGTTCTGGGATAAAAGAAAAAAAAAAAAGAAAAGAAAAGTAAAACGTAAACGAACAATGATTACTGTCGAAATGACAATTACATAAAACAATCGAATAATTCTTACATTTCGAATGCCTTGGATTAATTTGAAAATCGAAAGAAAAAGAAGAAAAAAATACAAGATGGCTACTGACTATCGTTTGTTTCTTCGTTGTTTATTCGGATGTTTTATATTCGAAATTTTTGGTCTTATGTAAAATTAGGAAAGAGATGTGTTAGGTTATAAAATGTATTGGACGGGTAATAAGTAAGTAAATATTTCGTATTTAACGGCAAAGAAAGAAGAAGGTAACGACGAAGCCGACGCAGTAGAGTCACCGGTGGAATCAATGAACGCATATTGATCTCTCAACCCATTATGGGGGAATCAACTACGCGTACACAGGGACGTACATTTAAAGCAAAAAGAAAAGGAGCATATACTACAACTGCGACATATTTTATTTATGTTTAATTTTATTTAACCTTTTTTTTTTTTTTTTTTTTTTTTTTTTTAAAAAAATAATTTCCGATCGAAACGAGTTCTTTAAAAGTTTTTATATACGTATATATATATATATATGTGTGTGTGTTATAATATATACATATATAGAGAAAAAACTTATAAAAGAAAAAAACAAAATATTTACGAGACAAAAATTATAGTGATATAGTGATAGACTGGACTGGATTGGAACGACGATACCATTGGTCGAAAGTTCATCAAAACGAAATTCGATTCGATTCATTAATAATCAAGAAAAGATACTTGTATAAGAGAAAAATAAAAAAAAAAAAAATGCGAAAATACTTGAACGGAAGAAAAAAAAGAAAAAGAAAAAGGAAGAAAGAAATTATAGTCACCGTGAATACGTTGAGGACTGAGTCGCTTCGATAAATCTTCGAAAGTATAAAAAAAAAAAGAAAGAAAGAAAGAAAAGTGAAAAAGAAAAAAAAAAGTGAAATAACGAAATTCGATCGAAAGGGAGAAGATTCGAAAGAATGGCGCCTTTGGAGAAAAGGGATATCCTCTTTCTCTCTCGAGAGAGTGAGAAAGACTGAGAGAGAGAGGAAGAGGAAGAGGAAAGTCGTTGTCGGTAAAAAAGTTCTGAAACTTGCCGATAGGCGTCGGTTCGATCGTCGATGAACGGAGTCATGTGATTGGTGGTTTTGAAAGTAGTTCCAAACCATGTGTGTTTCGTTTCGCACCTTGCACGGGGGCACCGGTATATTCCTACGTACCAACACAAGCACAAAAAGATAGAGAGAGAGAGAGAGAGAGAAAATATGAGACAGATTGTCGGGACGAAAAGAGAAAGAGAGAGAGAGAAGAAAAGTGAAGAAAAGAGAAGAAAAGAGAAGAGAAGAGAAGAGAGACGAGGATAGGTCGAACGATGAAGAAGAAGAGAGGGTGAGAAGGAGAGAAATATATAGATATAGAGATAGAGAGTGTTAGTGAGTGAGTAAGTGAGTAAATGAGTGAGTGAGTGAGTGAGTGAGTGAGTGAGTAAGTAAGTGAGTGAGTGAGTGAGTGAGTGAGTGAGCGAGCGAGCGAGCGAGCGAGCGAGCGAGCGAGCGAGCGAGCAAGCAAGCGAGCAAGCGAGCGAAGAGAAGAGAACAGAAGAGAAGTATAGGGGCCTAGGGCACAGAATCGAACCGCCGTTGGGTTGGCTCCACGGTAACGCTGGTGGCTCTGTCCGACTGGTGGTGACCGACCGTGGTCGTCCGTCCGTCATATTCCCGGTTTGAAAGCAAGGTTGCGGGTAGAGTTGTTGCGACGCAGGAGAGAAGGTGCAGTGATCTGGTGTGTTTAAGAAGAGTTTAAGGAAAAATTTCAAGAGATCACTACCGGTCATGGAAAAGCGGATATCTCTCGAGCAACGGGGCAGGAAACCCGCCGACGTAAGCCGAATTTAACAAAAAAAATAAAATAAAAAAAAAAAGGAAAAAGAAAAGAAAAGAAAAGAAATATATATATATACACACACACATATATATATATATATAAATACGTACATACAGATTTATTTTATTGCGCGTACCGTACCGTACCGTACCGTTGCGTTGCGTTGCTGCGTTGCCTTTGCATTGCTTTTGCTTTTGCTCTTGCTTCCGTTCTTTTTTCTTTTCTTTTCTTTTCTTTCCTTTTTTCGTTTTATACATCATACGTACATCATACATCCGTATATACATACATACATACATACATACATACATAGATACATACATATATATATATTTACGAAATGTGTAACGTAAGTGTGTTATAAAGAGAAAGAGAGAGAGGGAGATAGAAACATGGTCTTGTCCGAGCAAACTAAGTGTTTCACGACGACGATGTTGATAATGGTGGTGATGGTGAAACGAGGATGATACGTAGGTATACTTTTTCGAGGAGAAATTTACATGAAAGAGAAAGATATAGAGATAGATACGATTATCTTCTCATCTTCGTCCTCTTCGTCTTCATCATAGTCGTGTGTAGTGATATCGCAATGGTCGTCTTCGTCGTCGTCGTCGTCGTCATCGTAGTCGTCGTCGTGTCGTCGTCGTCGTCGTCGTAATCGTAGCCGTAGCCGTAGCTGTAGCCGTAGCCGTAGCCGTAGCCGTCATTATCGAGAAGCAACGAGCGCGGTCTATTTCTCTTACTCTCTCTCTCTCTATATATATATATATATATATCTATCTCTATCTATCTATCTATCTATCTATCTATCTATCTATCTATCTATCTATCTATCTATCTCTTTCTCTCTCTTTCTCGACTTTAACTTTCGAGAATGCAAAGCAGAGCATAGTGTTTTCTCGTGACTTCGCCGCTTCTCTGACCGCGTGGCTTCACGAACGGTCTCGTAGAGCGAACGCCGACAAAGCGTCTCCTCGTTAACCGACATGGGATAACTCTTTCTTTCTCTCTCTCTATTTTTTCTCGATCTTTTTCTTTCCATCTGTATAATCCCTTTTCTCTTTCTTTCTTTTTCTTTCATTTTCTTTCTTTCGTTCTTTCCTTTTTACTATTTTCTCTCTCACTCTCTTTCTTTCTATCCATCTCTCTTTCTCAATCTCTATCTCTCTCTCTCTCTCTCTCTCTCTCTCGCTCTCCCCCCCTTCTCTCTCTCTTTTCACTCTGCCAACGGGACGCGAGAACGACGAGCATGGCGTGCCGCTTCCCTCTCGAACGAACGACTATGTTTTTCGATATATTCTTACTTCTTTCTCTCTCTTTTTTTTTTCTTTTTCTTTCTTTCTTTCTTTCTTTCTCTTATTTATTGATATATAATCTTGTCTATCACTTTCTTTACTTACTACGTATGTCTCTCTCTCTCTCTCTCTCTCTCTCTCTCTCTCTCTCTTTCTCTCTCTCTCTCTAGTTCTTTTTTATTTACGCATTCTTTCTTTCTTTTATTTATTTATTTATTTATCTATCCATCTATTTACTTATTTATTCATTCGTTCGTTCGTTCATTCATTCATTCGTTTGTTCGTTTATTTATTCATTTATTTTCTTTGCTCATTTTACATTTACATTTACGTTTACTTCGTTTATTTTCTTCTTTTTTCTTTTCTTCCTAGTTCAAGCTGCCTTCTTCCTGTTCCTCTATCTTTTTAATTTTGCTTTATTATTATTATTTTTTTAATTTTTTATGTACTTATTTCATTTATTTATTATTTATTTTTTTTTCTCTTTTTTAATACGATCGAAGGAGAACATCGGGCAAAATCTCGAAAGTACACATGTAAAACGTTGGAGGAAATATTCTTAACGCATATTACATCTATGCATTTATATTGTGTATGTGTGTATGTGTTCGTTCGAATTTGTTCGGCAACGGTAAAGCGTTATGTACTAGTAATTTGGTAGAATATCGTCGCTTACAACGCGATCGGCCATTTGCGCGAGAAAAATCGGCGTTAGAGAGAGAGTGGTCGTTGATTGGTCGATCGAGTCCAGCCGAACGTACACCTTCGGCCAATCGCCAGCTTACGTTTTCCCGAACTTTTCCAGAGTAACGACTGATGTATTTATATTCGATTGTATTTCATTTTAATTTTCTTTGTGTTTCTCTCTCTTTCTCCCTCCCTTCCTCCCTCCCTTCCTCCCTCCCTCCCTCCTCTCTTTCTTTCCCTCTGTATCTCTTTTCAATTATTCGTAATGATTGAATGCAAGAATAATGAGATTTTCTTATGAATAATATTTCTTAAGGTTAGGGAAGAACATTTGCGTCGCAACGTCGTTTATATTTCTATTTCCACGTCTATCTCTTTTCTTCTACATTGTGTTGTGTACACACATGTACACATGTAGACAGAGAGAGAAAGAGAAAGAGAGAGAGAGATCGTATGTATATGACGCGTGGAAAGTAAAATGTGTTTAATCGATGGATGGACACGCCGGCGCTCGTAGTAATGGCTGATTTTTCTTTTTTCTTCTTCGTTTTTTGTACAATATATATATATACACACACACATATATTTATTTCTCTCATTTTCCATACGTTATTTGTATATCTTTTTCTGTAAAACATTTGTGAATAGTATTAAGAAACGATTTGTAAAACTATCTCTCTCTCTCTCTCTCTCTCTCTTTCTCTCTCTTTCTCTTTCTCTCTCTGTCTTTTTCTCTTTCTCTCTTTCGTAGGCTCGTGCCGTGATAAGTCGTTCGCGTGCGCCGCGTCGCTTTTCCGAACGGCGGATTATCGAAGAAACGAATCTTCGAAAATGCGTTGGGAATTTACTACGTCGTAGATAAGAGAATGAACTATATCTTTTCTCTCTCTCTCTCTCTCTCTCTCTCTCTCTCTCTCTCTCTCTCTCTCTCTCTCTTTTTTTATACTTTTCTCTCTCTCTCTCTCTCTCTCTCTCTCTCTCTCTCTCTCTCTCTCTCTCTCTCTCTCTCTTACTCACACACAAACTATTTCTTTTTATTTCTCTTATCTCGAATCTTAAAGAATTTTCTCTTTCCTCCCTCCCCTCTCACTCTCTCACTCTTTATTTTTATTTTCTTTATAGTTTCAAAAATTTCCACCAGAGTGCATTATCGTGTCTATCTTCAATTTTCGTTTGTTGACCCTAAACGGTTTGTAGGACCACCGCGATTGTCGTAATACTTCCTCGAATTCCTCAAGAGAAGAACGTGACGCTTGGCACGCGACTCTCGTTGAACGATATACATATATTTCTTTTTAGAAAGACAGAGAGAGAGAGAGAAAAAAAAAATAGAGAGAGAGAGAGAGACAAGAAAATGCGGAAGTTTAATCTATCGACAGAAAGTAGGCAATCGAGAATTTTTTACTCTTCGTTTCGAATAGATTAAGAGGAGAAGACCATTAATACCATACAACACATATACACACGTACACGCTCACAGTATGTACATGCCTGATACGTAATACTACGCCGCAATATATCAATATATTTGCACATATATACATATATCTATATATACACAGTAGCTCAAGTTAATGAATCAAAAATGTATTTTGTAGTTCCATATATTTCTCTAAATATTTATTTTTAATTTAAAAAAAAAAAAAAAAGGAAGAGAAAGAAAAAATTTCACAAAAAGCATGTTGACCGTTCTCTCGTTTGGTAGGATTTATTATTATCATCATCATCATCATCATCATTATTATTATTATTATTATTATTATTATTATTATTATTATTATTATTATTATTATTATTATTTATAAATGCGTCGAGATAAATATTTATAAGAATTTTGTCGATACATTTTATAACAATGTAATATTATATTCGTGCAATGTGTATGTAAAAAACACACACAAGGTTTATATTTTATTTATATTTCATTGACAATGGTGATTAAAAAAATATGCTGTTCGAATTATTTTAAACTACGTGTTATATGTTACGGTTAGAATGTTACGATTTACTCTACATGTGTAATACGTACGTGCTTGCATATGTATATGTATATGTATATGTATATGTATATGTATATATATATGTATACTATGGAAGACAAAATGGAATACGTAACACACAGCCCTTCTTTTCGAACCGGCTAACCATAACAGCGTCCGCCGCTCCTGCGAACCAACCATCGTCGCTTACGACGGACATAAGACGACATTGCACTCTATCTCTATATCTCTCTCTATATCTCTCTCTATCTCTCTCCCCATTTCTCTCTCTCTCTCTCTCTCTCTCTCTCTCTCTCTCTATAGATATATATATATGTATCTATTTATCTCTTTTCGAGGGATGACGTCTCTACTTCTTAGGACTCGATTATTTCTCTCTCACTCTCTCATTCTCTCTCTCTCTCTCTCTCTCTCTTTCTCTCTCTCTCTTTCTCTCTCTTTCTTTCTCTACGATAAGGCGATAGAGTCCAGTTGACAAAATGGTGTCTCTTTTTGAGGTTATGTACCGACACAACATATGCGACCACGTAAAACATTTCTTTACTTCAATTTGTGATAATAATAATAATAATAATAATAATAATAATAATAATAATAATAGTAATAATAATAGTAATAATAATAATAATAATTTTACAGAACGTAATATAGGAATACGTCATGTGTAAATGTGTATATATGTATGTACGTATATGATATGAATATTTATATGCTATGACATACGTGTGTGTTTATGTACGTGTGTATCAATAGAGGAAAAAAAAAGAGAAAGAAGAAATATATGTTCGGAGTCGATAGTATATAGGAAAGAGACGAACCTTGAGCTTACGACGATCATGATCACATCGTGCCTAACATTTCACGTTGTTCATTATGTTACGATTTCGAAAACTTTCAACTTTCTGTAGGAAGAACATTTATCTTATTGATTTACATATGTATTCAACTTTTCGATTCTTCTTGTTTTCTTCATTATAGATAAATCGTAAAACGTAATACGTAATACATTTAATAAGTATGTATGTATATACATAGTATTATGTAGCCTGAATTGTGTGTGTGTGCGGCTCGAAGGGCATGTATACTTTTTTCGCTTTTAATCTCTGTATGTATATATATATATGTATATAAATCGATACCACACAATCAATAGGATTAGAATGTAAAAAGAAAAAGGAATCAAAAAGTAGGAGCTTTCTTTTCTTTTTTTATCTTTTTGTCTTTATATATATATATATATATATATATATATATATATATCAGGCTTGCCACCTTAACGTAATTTATTACAATAAAAAAAAGGAATAGGCAATTTATAAGAGAGATAGGAAAGAGAGAAGTTCTTTTTTTTCGTCTTTAAATAAGAAATGCGTTTAATTGCATTTTTTTCTTCTTTTTTTTTATGTACGTACGTGTTGCCCCGTGTGCGCTCGCGTGGTATTATATAAATCAATTATATCGAGAGCGGCAAAAGAGAGAGAGAGAGAGAGAGAGAGAGAGAGAGAGAGAGAGAGAGAGAGAGAGAGGGTAGCCGACACACATACACATATACTAACGCCGGTGAAAAAGTGCACACGAGTCGCGAACGAACAAACTAGAAGCGGGTGGGCGCGCGCGCGCGCGTACACGCATACACCACACACGCGTCGCGCATATACATGGCCGACTAAACACACACACACACATATACGAGAGTGAACGCGACCAATTCACGGTCGCCATTGTTGTTGCGTCGTCCGCGTCGCGTCACACCGTAGTCTTCGTCTCGTACGGTGTTCTCTTTCAGACTGATTCCTTAACGTTACAGTCATGAAATTATATTCTATCGAGAGAAAAAAGAAAAGAAAAGAAAAAAGAAAAAGAAATGAGGAAGAATGAACTTTCTTTTATTTTATTCTTACGTACATATATATGTTTGAAAAGTCATAGAGTAGTAATATGTATGTTGGATATGAAGAGCGAGAGAGAAAGAGAGAAAGAGAGAGAGAGAGAGAGAGAGAGAGAGAGAGAGAGAGAAAGAGAAAGAGAGAAAGAGAGGGAGAGAGGTAGAAAAAAAGAAATTCGGAGTTATCGGTGTGTTGTTCACCGCATGACGATGGCCTTGCGTCGTGTCGACATGTCGTGTCGTCGTCGTCGTCTTCTTCTTCTTCTTCGTCGGTTGTGTTGTGTGTTACGTGTCAACGATCGCCGCTCGCATGGCGGCCGCCATCTTGGACGAGTCCATTCGGCCGCCATGGTTGTGTGACGATGATAATCGACGATCGACGCGCTCGAATTGCATCTACTTATGTATATACATACTTCATACAACATACATACATGCATGCATATGTACATACATATATATACATGTATATATTGTACATACATATGACTTACATTTTCTTTTCTTTCTCTTTTTTTTTCTTTTCTTTTCTTTTTTTTTTTTTTTACTTTTTGTTCAATTTTTCTTTTGGGAAAAAGAAACTGGGAGTGAGTTGGACAAAGGTCCCTCTCGTATTTATTTATGTCGATCATGTTAAACGTGAAAATACATGGATAGATAAGTAGATAAATAAATAGATAGATAGATATGTACATACTTAAAAGTATACAGATATATTTTGTTTTGGCATATCGATGAGAGAGAGAGGGAGAAAGAGAGACTAAGAGAGAGACAGACAGAGGTAGAGAGACGTATGGAACGCAACGTTAGGTTTTTCTTTTCGAAATGTCTCTGATCTTGTCCTGTCATGCGTTTCAAAGACGCGCGCGCGTGGGCGTTTGCTGTTACGCACGTTCCTTGTGACGTAGATGCTACTGCTGCTTCTGATGATGTTGATATTGATGATGATAATGATGATGATGATGATGATGATGATGATGATGATAATGATGATGATGATGACGACGTAAATGGCCGTTCGAAAACTCTTTTTACGCCATGTGGTTCACCTACTTTTCTAGTAAAATACTTGATCAATTTTTCGTTTTTTATATATATACATATTTTCTCATTATCATTAATTCTTTAAGAAAGAAAAAAAAAAAGAACCAATTATCACATTTATTTCGATATTCGTAATAGTGCAGGAAGTTCGATAAAGTTTTGTAAATAAAACTTCATTTGACTAGTCCGCGATCAGTCCAGCGTCATTATAAATTTTTAGCGGGAATTTTGAAAAAATTTAACGTTATAAGAGTCGTCGTTCGTGATCGTGATTTTTTTAATTATATTTTTCTCGAGTTTTTCTTTTTCCCTTTTTTTTTTTTTTTAACAATTTTTACATACTAATCTAGATAATTTATATCGTATATAATAAAGTTGAGTATAAAAAAGAGCTCTACCCTTTTTTTTTGGTGCAAATGACACCGAGCACGCAGATTCGTTAGCGTCGCGTGCCGGCTGTTCCTCATGCCGGTAAATAAGACGACGATGACGCATTGTGCATTCTCTGCGGTTTGCTTTCTTTCCCTCCATATTACATCTCATTCGATCCCCTCTCGCATCCCTTTTTTTTCTTTCCGTCTCTCACACATACACCCCCATTTTTACACTCCTCTTACACCTCCATTGCCTACTCCTTTTCCGTTACGTTCGTCGTTCTCTTTCTCCACCCTCTCCTCCTCTGTCTCTCTCTCTCTCTCTCTTTCTCTTTCTCTTACTCTTTCTCTCTCTCTCTCTCTCTCTCTTTCTCCGATCAATAAAATAGCCCATCTTCTCTCCCGCGAAAGCTTATCGGTCGTTCGAATGTCAACGACGAAAACTTCTTTTTTCTTTTCGGCCTCTTTCTCCTTTCTTTTCTTTTTTTCTCATAATCGATTCATATGATAATGATCTAATACGTGAATCGTTTGAAAAATATTGAAATGATTATGAAATTGAGAGATAAAATATGTATTAGAGTCAGTATTTAATGATTGTCTTATTAAGGATCTCTCAGAGTTTTGAAATGAATTTTGAAATCTAAAATCTCGTTATGTCTTTTAGAAATATGCTTATGTATATTATTGTGATATTGTTATTTCTTGATTTCAGTTGTAACGTAGAAAATGTTTTCTATCTTTCAGATTAAAGAATTGGTTCTTGATAATTGTCGGAGTACAAATATCGATGGTCTGACGGATGAA
>NC_066596.1:5885000-5932500 GCF_905475345.1 Vespula vulgaris | reverse complement strand
AACAAGAAAAAAAAAGAAGAAACCCAATAAAATGTTCCAATTTTAAGAATAAAAATATAGAATATAATCAAACTCATTTTTGCTACTTTTGAATAAATATACGATTATTATATCATAACTATACGCAAAAATAATTATCGTGACATATCAAAGAAATAAATTTAAAAAGCATAAATTTTCTCGAAATAAAAAAAAAACGCAATAGAGAATCGTCGACTAATAGAACAAGGGTTCCTTTATTATCGAATACGTCATTGGTAGGCTCGTTAGCGTGAGAACAATGGCGCCGCCAAGCGGCGAGTCGAGAAGCTTTGTTAGTCAACATGGCCACGGCGCGAGAAACTCTCGTGTCCTCGTCAGTCTCGTCAGTGTCTCCTCGGGAGTCCGTCCGTGTGTTTGTTCTTCGTGATTCCTAGTTACGCGGAACTTAATTCGTTTCCGCTTCTATTTCAACTTGTAATATCGACATACATATCCGGATTAGAGTTTTGTGTGATAGGTTGAGAAAATAAGGAAGGATTGAATAACGCGATAACGAGATAGAAATAAATTTCGTCGTAACAAGAACCACCAAGAGGAACATCACGACCATTAAACCACCGTCGTCGTCGTCGTCATCGTCATCGTCATTATTATCACCATCATATACGAAGGCGAGCGTCGAGGACGAAGATGGCCGAGAGTAAAGGAGCGCTGATTGCGAAGACAGTGCAAAAACACGCGGGTAGAGCGAAAGAGAAGGTAAGTCAATAGATTTCGTTACATTTCTTTTCCTTTTATATTATTTTCTTTCGTTTATTTCTCTCTTATATCGAAAGTTTATTATCTATTTTCAATATATAATACGTATACGATATATATCACGTACATATTTAATATACGGTATACATATGTGTACCTACGTACAAATATGTTGTAACGAATTGCGAATATCGGTTTTTTTTCTCTCTCTTTCTCTCTCTTTCTTGCGATTTTACACGATCTTTCCCGATGCATTCTTTACGTATCATGTACATACCTTTATAACCTCTCTCTCTCTCACTCTTTCTGAGACAAGATTTCTTAGAATATGTATATGTGTATATATGTATACACACGCATATGTTTGTATCTTATACGTATGTATTTATTCGATAAAAAAAAAAAAAAGAAGTAAGAAGTTGGACTAAGGACGACCGTTATTGTGTTGACGTCGAGATTATTTTTATTTTTCTTTTTTTTTTTTTTATTTATTGTTTAGTTAGAGTTAGCTTCACAAGGCGTGTATATAATTCTTTTTCTTTTTCTCTTTCTAAGCATCGAACAATTTCATGTCGTAGGTATGCACGAAGGTGTCTTATATAATCAGTAAATATGTACCAGCGCGCTTGTATACCGGCGTTTCGTTTAAAATGACAATTATGCAACTCTCGAATTGTCTCTTTCTATTTTTCTCGTTTAATACTGTGATATATGAACATCTCTCTCTCTCTCTCTCTCTCTCTCTCTCTCTCTCTCTTTCTCTTTCTATCTTTCTCTCTCTCTCCATCTTTATATGTATATATAGCCCTAACCTATACTCTACTAAGATACTAATTGACGTACTGCTCCTGCGCACGTCACGTGACAAGGATTACCTCGCACCCTTTATGATTTTATGATCCTCACTATGAAAACCTCGTTATATTAATTATATATAGAGAAACAAAAAAGAGATAAAAGAAAACGAGAAAGAAAGAAAGAATGGGATTCGTTTTCGTTTTATCACTTTTAAGCACGATTTAATTCGATTGAAATTGGGCGATAATAGAGATAAGAAAGATTTGCGGGATTTTTTTGTTTCTTTTTCTTCCTCTTTTGTTTCTTTTTTGTCGTTTCATTTTTGGACATAATCGATAAGAATTTTTCATTTGTTTGACGAGGAGAGAAAAGAAAGATGGCCGCCTACTTGTCCCGGCAAATTTTGAATGTATTTTCTTTTTTTTTTTCTTTCATCGTATTATTTTTAAGATCGATCATAAATTTCGATTTATTTGCTACGGAGAAAAGAATGATGGCCGACTTTATAATTTTGAATATATGTTATATATATATTTTTAAATCGCAATTTTATATTTTTTTTTATCGTTTTATCTTTGAATAGGATTTAATTTAATTGATAATCTCGATTTATGAATTTGATAATTAGGAAATGAAGGACTCGTAGAAGGAAATTTTGAATTGTATTTTTGAAAATTTCAATCGAATGAATTTTTGCATTTTTCGTTTTTATTTTTTGAAGTGTCGTTTTGTAATATAGGAGATAAACTTCGAGAGAACATTCGATAGTAGATAGCAGAGAGATCGTAACAATCGATTAATCGATCAGTACGTACGATCGAAAACGAACGGATAATTTCAATCGACGAAACTGAAGTACTGAAGTTAATCTTGATAAAATCTTATCTTGGTAGTATTTTTTTTTTTTTTTTTTTTTTTTTTTTAATTCGACTGAATTACCGGATGTTTTTACGACGATCGAACGTTATTCGTAAAAAGGTTACGTTTTCTATCGACTGATCAGTGTTCGTTTGGAAGAGGTTAAAAGGAAAGCAGTAAAAAGTGAAAATTTTATTTGGAGGTTAGTTTAACGTTTCTTTTCACTAAATTCTTTTTCGTTTAATAGAATGAAATCTCATGTTATTATTTTACGATATATAACATTGTTTCATGAAAAAATATATCAATTATATATGTATATATGTATATATATATTCTATATATTTCGTAATATATAGAATGAGAGATGAAATAAGTAAATTTTTTTCGTTAAATTTTTATGTGTATATACACACGTATATACATACACGTATGCATGCAATTATACATGAATCATTTTTTACATATATATGTACGCGTATACATTGATACATTTCTTTTTTATTATATATATGTATAATTATCGTTATTAATCGATTTACATATATTTGTACAAATACGACCGCTATGAACATTACATTTTTATTAATTAAACAAAAAAAAAATGCGTAGGTATACAACACAATTGCGAGTAATTAAAATTTCATAATGAATTTTTTAAATCAGCGAACTTTTAATAACATTTTTATATAAATATTTATCTATAATTCGTAAATATCGATTTACTTATATGATATATATCCGATTAAAACGAATCAATATTTTTTTTAATATAATTTCTTAACGGAATTCTTCTATTTTTGTTTCTTTCTTTTTTTTTCGAATAAAAGAAAATAGATAAAAACGAAAAAAAAGAAAAGAAAAGGAACAATCAAATAAAGTCGTGAGATAGATTAATAGTTATACATTTGAAGGTACAATTCGTAGGTGTCCCGTTTTTGCCTTGAAGCCAAAGGTAATATACAAAGTTATCTGGTAGAACCGGTCTAAAGTATCGCCATGACAGGATTACTTTTCTTCCATTGGAACGAAGGAACGGTGTCGAACTCGAAAAACTTTGAGAAATTAACTTCGATCGTAAGAAAGTAAATTTTCTATATTATTAAAATAGTCATTGTTCATTTCGTAGCTGATTCAATTCGTACTTGAACGAAAAAAAAAAAAAACAAAAAAGAAAAGAAAAAAGAAAGAGTCTGATTGGTCCAAATATCTCAATCGATCTTCGTAGCTGAAACAAAAATTCTGATTGGTCCGTCCGATCGATTCTCATAGGTGATACATTTAACGAAAGGAAAAAAAAAGAATTCTGATTGGTGGATCAAAATTTTCGATCAGACTTTAAAACAAAGATATTTGCTTACTTTAAAAATAATCATTTTGTACCTCGTAGCTGATACTCAATGAGAAAATAAATAAAAGATCGCGAGAGTATCTCTGATTGGTAAAAAAATTTTTAATCGATCTTCGTAGCTGGTATTCAATGAAAAAAAAAAAAAATGTCGAGAGAGAGAGAGAGAGAGTTTCCGATTGGTGGAAAAATTTGTTTCCCCGTAAAATCTCGAATTTCATTGGATGTTTGCAAGAACGTTAGTTTATCTTAGAGATCATCAAAGTTCGAAAATAGTTTACTAGTGATCTGTGTGCTATCTACGATTTAACGATCTAACTCGATCTACCCAGTAACGTCTATAAAATTTCTATACAGGGTGTATCAAACGAAACTTATTACTTATCTTTTTTGCAAATTTTGAAAACTTCGATTAGAATTGTCCATGACAAGTATAAACGAATATGTTTTTCGTTCGTTGAAATATTCGATTTAGAATAATTTTTTTTTTTACAGTGAATGGATCGAAAAGATATTATAAAAGTGTTATAAAAAAATCAATTAAATTTCTACGAGACTACTTGGCGATTAATTTTTTTTTTTTTCTTTTGAAATTGCAGAGTTGCGAACTTGGCTCGTAAAATTAAGAGTCCTAATTAAAATAAAATAATTAAATATTGTTTTACCAATAATTTCATTTCAGCTTTTTTGCGACGAACGGAAGAATGTAGAGAGAATGAAAAGATGGACTTATCATTAATACCATCATCATCATCATCATTATTATTATTATTTTTTTTTTTTTCGTTGTTTTATCCCTTCAGTCTAATAATTTTTCGATGACGTTATCGAGACGATGTAGGAAATAATATATGTGTATGTAGAAAATTTGGGAAAGGAAAAGAGAAAATTGAGAAAGAAGAAAAAAAAAAGTAAAAAGAACAAAATGGCGAATAAAAATGAATTTCGTTCGTGTTAAACACGTGTAATATAAATTTATACGAGACGAAGAAAGTTTTTATTTATGGAGTTTTAGAGAGAAGGAAGGAGTGATAAGTGTATGTGTACGTGTGTTGTACATAAAATTCTGAGCTAACGCAAGAAGAAGCGCTTACCTTTTACCTTAACTCTAAGATGGTTGGTACTTCAGATTCCGTTATATCGTACATTATATTGGAATTTAACATTTTTCCTCCACCTCCTTCTTCTTCTCTTTTTTTTTTTCCTCTAACCCTCTATCTTTTGGTGGTTTCGACCTAACGGATTGTATAAAATTTTATAAGAGTACTATTAAATTTTAGATAACTAGAGAAGAAGAGAGAGAGAGAGAGAGAGAGAAAGAGAAAGTATGTATGTATGTATGTATATATGTATGTAAGTAAAGTTACATGTAGAATGCAATATGGTAGCTCACAATACAGTATAGTGTATAGAAAGTCCTTAGATGATTTTATCAAATTAATTATATTCTTTTTCGAGAGTTAAGCAACGTTAATGTATTTTGTTTTATGATAAAATGTATATATATTTTTTTTATTGCTATATATTTGAAGAGGAGATTGTAAAAAGAACTTTAGATTCATCATATATATATATATAATAAAATAATTAATAAGTTTATATATACATTACGTACATATATATATATAAATTATATAATAATTAAATATGATATATTTTTTATTTATTTTACACACACACAAGCATACACATCCACATTTCTATACATATAAATTGTTTGAATATATATATATATATATATATATATATATATATATATATATATATATATATGAGGAAGGGATTGTAAAGAGAGGGAGATAGAGAGAGGGAGGAAGACAAAGAGAAAGATAGAGAGAGAGAGAGAGAGAGAGAGAGTAAAGACACAGTGATGGAGTTTTTCCGCAAAGCAGGAAGTCTTAAGTTGTTCATAGTTTTCCTAGGCTCCTTTAAGAGATCTCTAAAATCTGTCCACCTCTCCTAGGAGTTACTATTCTCGTCGTTGAGAGTCCCGGACACGCAGTTTTGCTCCAACGACCGTACGCAAATATATCTACGAGCTTGCAGCTTTCGGTGACACTATCTTCGTCTCATCGAGAGTTTCTTCAGATATGTCATGATCCTCTTTCATGAGTTCACTAGGAAGATAAATAGAGAGATGGGCGGAAGATAGGGAGGGGATAGAAGAGAAAAGAGAGAAAGAGAGAGAGAGAGAGAGAGAGAGAGAGAGAGAGAGAGAGAGAGAGAGAGAGAGTGAGTGAGTGATTCTAAATTATCATTGAAAAATTGTTTTCTACATCTTACTGTAGGTTTCACTTTCTAAATGTGTACGTCCCTGTTTTACCGATTGTACATTTACATCTTATATTTGATAATAACATTATTACAATTTTATATATGCAATTGTTATATACATACATACATATATATATATGTATGAATTTATGTATATACATGTGTATTTTTAAATTATTTTTTTTTTTATATATAATATTAAATATACAAAAAATTATATATACTAACATTATTATTAAATTATATTACAAAATTATTAATAATGTATAATAAAATTACTATATATAGTACCATGAAACTAACATTTATATATATATATATATATATATATATATATATGTAAACGTATATGCATATTAGATATAATTGTAAATTTTAGTGTATATATCAACTCATTGTAGAAAAAAATTGTTGGAAGATAAATACGAGATTTATCTTGATTTCTTAAGAGCTCGTAAAAGTATCGAGGATAACAGGAGAAGTCGTGATAACGGTTTGTGGCATCGATGGGTATTTGAATGACCTTTCTTCCTCAAATAGAAAGGTGTTACCAGTTAGACGTCGCGTGCTTTTATGCGGCCTCTCTTTCTCTCTCTCTCTCTCTCTCTCTCTCTCTCTCTCTCTCTCTCTCTCTCTCTCTTTCTCTCTCTCTCTCTCTCTCTTACACTCGCGGGACTTACCTTTCGAGGGACGTCGCTCTCGAAATACTCTTAAAAGCTCTGTTAAGTCGTTTAAGACCATACTTTTTCTCTCATTCTTATTATTATTTATTTAATTATTTATTCAAAATAATTTTATGATTTTTTTTTCTTACTTTTATATATATATATACATACATATAGATATTTCATTTCATTGATTATGTTACTGAAATTTTTTTATGCTTTCTTTTTTCTTTCTTTCCTTTTTTTCTTTTCTTTTCTTTCTTTCTTTCTTTTTTTTTTTAAATAATATTTCACACTCGATTTGTTTTGTCTAACGAGGTAACAAGATGAAAGATTCAATATGGCGCTGGCTCGATTCCAATATATGTATGTGTGTATATATTCGATAAGTAACTTATTAGATTTATATAATTTTATCGATTTTTGTTTCTTTTTTCTTTCACTTACTTTTTTCTTTATATATATATAGAAAAAAAAAAGAAATTAAATAAAATACTGGACGTATCAAAAGTTCGTGGGTGATAATTCAAATATTCCTACTTTCCGATGCTGCGTTTCTTTTTCATCGCAGATCGTTAAACTGCAAGCCATGCTTTATATAAAACTAAAAAATAAAAAAAAAAGAGAACGAAAGAAAGAAAGAAAAGTATTAGAAGTCTAAATTGTCTCGTGAAAAATTAATCGATTTTTAAAATAGTCTAAAAACTTTTGGCCTCCCACCCTCCTTAGTTTAACGACGAGGATTGTTTCCTAAATATTAAAAAAAAAATATTTTCTTATAAATTTGTTTTAATTGATTAATATTTTATTTGACTTTATATCGTCATCTTTGCTCTCTCTCTCTTTTCTTTTTTCCTTTCTTTTTTTCTTTCTTTTTTTTTTCTATCATCTTTGAAAAGAGACGCCATAGTTTTCTTCTTCTTACATCATCACTCCAAAGATATATGTGGTTCTCTTATACGAACATTATACACGTTCAACTACGGTGGTTATTAATAAACATTAGCTTTTCTGGCTCTTCGTCAGATGTGTACACGTATGTACATATATATTATATATATATATGTATGTATGTATGTATCTGTCTGTCTGTCTGTCTGTCTGTCTGTCTTTTTCTTTTTTTCATAAGATAGACATTTTCTTTTTTTCTCTCTCTCTTCTTTCTTTAGAAATTACTTTGACCGATTCACATCAGTAATTACTCTTTTCTTTCTTTTTTTTCTTTGTTATTATTAGCATTTTATTTTGTTCTCTTTTTTTTTTTAAATATTTTTTCTCGAATTTCGCGATCATAAATAAATTCCGTGATCCTCTTTTTATTTATTTACATATTTATTTAAGAAAATCTTCTCCGGGCCATGTGTTCGTTTGCTAAACAAAATGGCGAGGAATTTCTTTTTATTTTATTTTATCTTTTTCTTTTTAAATTTCACGATCGAAATAAATTCCGTAGTCCTTCATTCTTCTTTTCTTTTTTCTCTTTTAATTTCGTCTTCCTTGATATCTCGAACCAAAATGGCGGACGTAATTCCGAAGAATTTCTTGTTCCATTTCTTTCTTTTTTCTTTGTAATTTTTATTTTTTTACGTTCCACGAAAATAAATTCCAAGATCATTTATTTTGTTTACTTATTTATTTTCGTTTTTATTTTCGTTTTTATTTTATTTCGTCTTTCACCTTTCGTCGAAACAAGATGGCGGACGTAGTCCTGAACAGAAAAGAATACACTGACTACCTGTAGAGCAGGATTCTTTGGTACCGGTTACGAAGCTCTCAGCATCTCTCTCTCTCCTTATCTCTTTCTCTCTTTTCTTCTTCATTGCTCCATCTTTTCAACTTCGGTTATCTTTTCAACTTACAATCTTTCGAAAAATCTTTCGAAATATTTGTTAATTCGTTTCGATATGACCACCTACTACAAAGTATTCTCTTTAAAAGTTGGCATCAGAAACATTTGGCTATGGTTGCTTAAATCTTTCAATCGACAATGTTTCGAAATATCTTTGTCGTCAGCTCCAAAGAAAGATGGAGAACGAGATAGTAGTGATCTCTAATGATATACATAGTTATATGCACTTGATCGAGAATTTTCAAAAAGAAAATTTCATTGAAAGCAAATACGATACAGTCGACCTTTACATTCAAGTATTTATATTTGCGAGAGAATACAAAAAAAAAAAAGAAAAAAAAAAAGAAAAAAAATTAACAATATCGTAATGTAATCGTTCGCAATCGATGGACATTTTTACAAAAATTAACGACATCTAAAAAATTCTACAAATGAAAAATAACGAGTTTCAGAATTCAGTGAGATAAACGAATAGCAAAGAAACACGAATAATTCGTCGATCGATGAAAAAAAAAAAAGAAAAAAAAACAAACAAACAAACAAATAATAAAAGAAAAATTGATATCGATGATATCAATAAAATGCAAATCGAATTTTATAAAAATGCATAATAAAATAAAATGTATAATGAAAAGTATAAGTATAATAAATAATATCAGAGTGTATGTAAATCTGAATGATATAGAATTGCAGGTGATCTCGACCTGTATTCGCAACCTAATTGGGTGAAACGAGCTTGGAGAGTGAACATCACCAATGACGACCATTCGTTCCATTTCCGTTTGATAGCTTGCGAACAAAACGGGTCGTAGTCTCTCTCTCTCTCTCCCCTTCTTACTCTCTCTCTCTCTCTCTCTCTCTCTCTCTCTCTCTCTCTCTCTCTCTCTCTCTCTCTCTCTCTATCTTTCTCTTTCTCTTTCTCTCTTTCTCTTTCTCTCTTTATGTCTCTTAACGCTTCCTGTCGAGCCTGCATTCCGTATGCAACGGGTGTTGCACCGAACGACAACGGGTACAGAAAATGTAAGAGAGAGAGAGAGAGAGAGAGAAAGAAGAGAGAAAGAGAGAAAAAGAGAGAGAGAGATAAAGAGAGAAAGAACCCTCTTCGTGACTCAGGAAAGCTCCCGTTATGTCGGATAACCTGTACACGTTCGAGGATATCAAGGAACGATGTATATACTACAGGACGATTCTTGTTTTCCTTCTTAAAGGGCTACTATCCTTTTCTCTTTTTCCTCTCTTTCTCTCTTTCTCTTTTCTTCTTGGTGTTTCTTCACTTGTCTTAATTCTATTAGTCATTTTTTCCTTCTTTCATTAACTTTTTCTATCTTTAAATCAGATGTATATCATTTACCAGAGAGCTGTAACGTTTCAATTATGATGTGATTTGATATTGGTATATTGTAATCTGATTTCATTGTTTTGTGTGTGTGTGTGTGTACTATTTACTTTCAAAGTGATTTAGGGATTTTTTTTTATTTTTTTTTTTTTAATTTTTTTTTTAGATTTTTTTTTTTTTCATAGATATTTATTTTAGTCAGTTGAGTTACGTGCAGTTATATGAGACTAGTCGATCGTTTCATTTACATATTTCTATCGATACACATACACAGATACATATATACATATATACATACATATATATATATATATATACGCGTGCACGTAACTTTTATTTTAAATTTAATTATTTTTTTTTTATTTTTTTTTTTGCTTAGCGAAAACTAGAACTACTAGCGGGATACTGAGCTATACGTGATATTTGACATTTACGTCTACTAATTTACAATGCTTTATTTATATATTAATTTTGTTTTATTATATACATATATATATTTTTTTATATTTATCTATCCTGGAAAAAATTAGCGGAATTCGATCTCGTTAAAACAGGTAATACAACTTCTTCGAGTAGTCTACTTTTTATGGGTAATTACTTATCCACCTGAATTACTTGTACTTGTTATTACTGAATGTTTAATTAGTATATTAAAATTTTTATTTTTTTTTTTATTTTTTATTATCATTAACGAAGAGATTAGATCTTGAGACTTTCAGTAATTTTTACTTTTTATAGTTGGTTATTTACCACATCTATGCCACGTTTATTTACACTCATCAAATTGCATAATTGATAAAATGAAAACATTATATGATAAATAAATGTGAACAAATGATATAATTAGGTTTTTTACAAGTATGTGATAATGAAGTATAATTGATTAATTCGTGTGAGATTAATTAATATCGAAATAAATTTGTTATATTTTAATAAATAAATAAATATATATATATATTGTTACATGTATTAATTAATTATAATCTTTTTCTTTTTCGTTTTTTCTAAATTAAGATACAATTGTCGAAATATTGATGTACGATAAAAACAATGAATAAATCGTACAAACTAATCGTTGAAAATCTCAAAATAATCGTAATCGCGTATGGGCGAATCGAATGGCATAGAAACGAGAAGTATCCGTGGGTGGTAACGAACATAAACACGATCGTAGATATGATGTAACTTGGATTACATAGAAATTTTCCTAGGTGTGACCATAGTCGTAGTCGTAGTCGTAGTTGAACAGGAGGACGTTTAGTTTGGTATTAGTCATTAATCGTGATTACGTTTTATGGACGTAGAGATATAAGAATGAAAATTATTCAACGAAATTCATGTTTAAGGAAACTTGATCTTAAATTTTAATATACGAGTGGGATTGAAAATAAATTTTATTGAAATAAAAAAAAATACACACACACACACACACACACAAAAGCACATATAATTGTAAAATAAAGTAACAATTAAAATTGAAAAAATTTATATAAATACGTACATAATTTAAAATCGATAAGAAAAGTGAATGTCTTGTAATTAATGATAAGAGAAAGAAAACAAAAAAAGTGATGCTTAGTTTGTAATAGATGATTAAAAAAGAAAGAGTGATTTTCGATTGATGATTAATGACTGAAAAAGAAAAAAGAAAAGAAAAGTGATTTTCAAGCGTTAATTAATGATAAGAAAAAGTGATGCTTAAGTTGTAATATTAATGATAAGGATACGGATAGGGAAAAGAAAAGATATTAAATAAATGAGAGAGAAGATGGTTAAATTAGAAAATATCGTTAGCAGAAAACTCTGTGTACTCACTAGCAATCATGCTTAGTTCAACTAGGCTGCGACCTAGTTTTGTCTATTCTCGACTCGTTCTCACCAGATACCACCTAGTGCACTCGCCAAAAAGAAATTTTCTTTAGCGAATATCCCTAGTATATTTATCATTCAATATTTTTATTAATCAAATCATATATATATATATATAATATAAATGAAAATGTATTAATATATATTAATATTATATATATTATATATTGATGTATGTGTATTTATATAATACATAAATATTATATAATATGTATGTCTTATATAATATATAAATATTATATTATATTATATTGTATTGTATGATATATATATATATATATGCCATTTATATATTTTTATTAATCATATATTCTAATTATATATTAATTATATATAATTATTTATTTCTATTATTAACATATTTCGAATTCGTTGATTACATTGGTCGATAAATATTACTTATTTTTTTTTTTTAATTTTTTTTAATCTTTTTAATTTAATTTAATTTAATTTAATTACTTTCTATTTATCTTATCGTCTAAAATTCGATGTTACGTGGATAATTATTAAAATGAATATTTCGTGAAATCTGTTAAAGTTAAAGAACACAATCCTTTTAAGATTCAAAATGGTTTAGAAATGAACGTGACTCTTTATTTGTTGATTCATCAAATAGATTCAGATATGAATCAAGGCTTTTTTTTTTTTTTTTTTTTTTTTTTTTTTTTTTTTTTTTTTAATAACAGAATTTTTATTCTTTCTTTCTTTCTTTCTCTCTTTTTTTTCTGCGATTCTTTTTTACTTCTTCTTCTTCTTCTTCTTGTATCAGGACGGTCACCTGATATCTTATTCTACAATCGCAGAAACACACGAGGTAGCTTTTACGAGAATGTTTGTAACAGGGTCGATGGCTCGATGCCGGATTTAGAAATGAAGTTTTCCTGGCCACCAACACCGGCCAGTACTATTATAACATTGGCTGTGACTACTTGAATATATTATAGTAATTATTAGGTCACTAGATTATACATTTTAATCGACAATTTTTTTAATTGTCGCTCGATTTTTCTCATTTTTATTTTATTACTATCGTTCGATATATTTTTATTACATTATCTCTTAAGATATTAAAATAAATTTTTACATAAGTCTGATAGCAAATTTTTTTTGTAATTTATTTACAACAACAACAATAATAATAATAATATTAATTATTGTTATTTAACATATTTCTATGACATTATTTTTGAAGATATTAAAATAATTTTTAGATAAGTTTGATAGCAAAATTTTCTTTGTAATTTATTTACAACAACAGCAATAATAATAATAATAATAATAATAATATTAATTATTGTTATTTAACATATTTCTATAACATTATTTTTGAAGATATTAAAATAATTTTTACACAAGTTTGACGATGATATATTTTTTTTGTAATTTATTTACAATCGAGCGTTCAACAAAGAGTATCATTGTAAGCGAGAGACTCGCTCTAGAAATTGCTGAGCAACAACGTAACTCGAGGCGACGAGAAGAGGAAGAGACGAGGGTTTTTAGTTAAAGCCCTCGTAGTGAAACTCGAGAACAATCCTTGTACCCTTTGTATATATCACGACGTAACAATAATTATCGTTTCATTCGATTTAGGTTAACGCATCCGTCCGGTAAATACAAATAATGTCGATAAAAAACCAATCTATATTTATAAATTTTTTTTATATATATATATAAAATCAAAAACAAGTCAATATCCTTATAATAATAATCTTACTAATATATAATAATAATAATAATAACGGTAATAATAAAAAAAAAATGGCGATGAAGATAACGATGATAAAATGTAGGAGTAAATATTTGAAGAAAAAAAAAAAAAGAGAGAGAGAAAGAAAAAAATAAAAGGCAAAGAAAAAATTGTCTTAAATATAACAAAGAAAAATTAATGAAGTTGTAATATATTTAATACAGAAACACCGATTATATATATATATATTTTTTATTTATCATTATATATATATTTTATATTTTATATATATATATATATATATATATAAACATGTAAATATACATGCATAGAAACTGACGTAACTTCGATTCGTTGAAAATATACACCAGTTCGCGTGTACGCTCGAATTCTTTATCGTGATTACGGCTCGTAAGGATAGTGATATGTCACACACACAATCATTTACAAATATATATATGTGTGTCTATATATATATATATATATATATATATATATATATATATATATATATGTAGTTGAATCGTGATAGGTGTGGATAATTCGTCCTACGATTTAAGGGGATAATTTGATTGACCTTCGTCTCGGTTGTGCCACTCGATTACGCGCTCCCATTATCATCATCAGTATCATCATCATAATAATAATCATTATCATCATCATCATCATCATCATCGTCATCATCATCATTGTCATCATCATCGTTATCGTCGTTGTTTCAAATTCAGATCGTTGTCGAATCATTGATAGAGTTCGTTCCCTTTTAAAAAATGATAAATTTAACATGTCCTTGTCTATACGTGTGATATAGGGTGGACCAAAAGTTTCCAGAACTTTTATAAGCTTTAACAAAAAATAAATAAATAAATAAATAAAATAAAAATATTAATGAAGCTTAAAAATATTAATAAAGTATATGGAGTAGTGACTTAAAAAAAAAAATATCTACAAAAAAAAAATCACGTGGGAACTCTTGGTGAACCATGTATATTCAAGAATAAAAATAAAAAGAAATAAAAAAAAAAAAAATTGGGTCGTACGCATGAATGGTCAACCGCAACCTTGCGCTTACTTACCATAAACGTCACATTGTTATAGTGTTACATGAATATTTAAGATCACACGTGTTATTACTGATCTCTTTCTCTCTCTGTCTCTTTCTATTACATAGTATCAAAACCCATGACAATTAATTTGTTTTTATCTATTTTACAATTTGAACTTTGCTGAATTTACACGTGGGTATATGCGTAAGCTCGTAATTCAATTAACCTTCGTGTTACCAGTTAAATTCTATTTTTGGTTATACAATTATCTATTTACCCTTGCCATTCGTATTATTATTTATTTTTCATTTATTATTTGTTACTTTTAATTTTTTTTTTTTTTTCATTTAAAAAGATTATTTTTTCTTTTTTATTTATTATTATTTATTATTTATTAAAAAAAATTTTTTTTTCACTTCTCTCTCAATTTGCAATGATCAACTCGCACCCTGTATACTTCCCCCTCTTTTTTCTTTTTTTTTTTTTTTTTAATTTTATTTTATCAATCTAAACGACGCGATGATACATTTGTTTTATTTATTCTTGCTATCGTTATCATTATTATCATTATTTCTTTTTTTCTTTTTTTTTTTTAACTTAATCAATGACTCACCCTGTATAATAATTGTTTTATCAGTATAAACAATCGCGGTTTAATCTTGCTACTTAAGCAGAATGGATTCATAAGTATATATCTTATATATCGAGAGCACTCGGAGGAGGTATTAGAAATATGTATATAAGTAAAATGTTACTTTGAAAGAATATACGTCGAGATTGATACTTATCAACCTGTCCAATGAAAGATAGAGACGGATAGAGATAAAGAGAGCGATAGAGAAGGAAGAAGAAAAAGAGTTAATGCATCCGTGACTACTATACTGACGTAAAATCAAACGAGCGTAGAAATGTATATACATATGTATATGGTGATTATATATGTACTATAGGGACTATGTCGAGATACACGTTAACTAACGAATGCAAGTATCGAGAGAGTTAACCACTCCTTCCTTTCTATTTACTATTTATCCTATCTCTCTTCTTTCTCTTTCTTTTTCATTTTATAACTATCTATCTATCTATCTATCTATCTATCTATCTATCTTTCTTTCATTCTTCGATAGACTATTAGTCGTCGATATGTATGCTGCACGCGTATAACTTGCCAGTCGATTTACATTCGCCATAAGATTATACGTGAATCTATTTGTATGTAGTTACATGTTCGAGATTAAGAGCCTAGATTTTGGAGATTTTTTTTTTATCCTTTTTATCCATTTCTTCTTTTTCTCTTTCTATTTCAATTATTTATTATTATTGATTTTATTTTTTATTTTTATTACTTTTTTTTTTTTTTGGTATTGATAATTATCGTGATCGAATCGATAAATTGTTGTTACTTCTTTTTTTTTAATTTTCTAATATTTTAATTGTTATTTATAATATTTCGATTCTATTCTCTTCGAATCGAAGTATTGAAAAGTTTTGGATAATCGAGATTTTCTTTGGTGAGATTGTCGAGCCTGCGTAAATATGTTATCCGCCCAGCTCGTGATACGAAAGTATGTAAGTGTGTACGTAAGTATGTACTTACGTACGTACGTACGTACGTACGTACGTACGGAAGAAACGCTGCGGCCCCGAGACGCCGACGGTTCCGTTATAGTTCGAGCGAAGAGAGAGAGAGAGAGAGAGAGAGACGCGTTCCGTTCAGCTTCTCTGTACAAAGTAGAAAGAGAGAGAGAGAGAGAGAGCGAGTGCAACACAACTAACTGTAGACTGTAGAGAGAGAGTTCGTAGGAAGAATACGACCACGCAAGGACGAGAGAGAGAGAGAGAGAGAGAGAGAGAGAGAGAGAGAGAGAGAGAGAGAGAGAGAGAGAGATAAAGAGAACTTTTCTTTTCTTCGTATATGTATTTTTTCTGTCCGTCTCTCTCCCTCCCCCCTCTCGTCTTCTCTCTCTTCTTCTCATCCCCTCGAAACATCTACATTCTTTTCGCTTCTGCGTTCTCTTTTCGATGACCACACACTTTTCAATGATAAGAAAATGTTGGTATTCATCATTCCTTTTCTATATTTCTTATTTTATTTATTGGATTTGTAAGAGAAGTTTTGGCCTTCTATTTTTTTTTTTTTCATTCTAATTTTTAGAAAGAATTTTTATATATTGGTATTTATAAGTTGAGTGGGTATTTTCATCGATATTTAATATGTTTATATGTACAATATTTAATTTTTGTATATGGAATTCTTTTTTCTTTTTTTTTTTTCATGCGTTAAATTATAGAATCGTATTATATTGCTCGAGAGTTCTATCATTAATCAAAGCTTTATGCGTGCATATATATTGCTAAGTTTTTCTTTTTTTATTTGACTTTCGAGGGATTTTATCTCTTAGATATCTCTGTTTTTGAAAGAGAGTATGTGTTGTGCTATAACAACTTACTCATCTAAGTCATAGTCATCAATCATGTTATCGTATTTATTGAACTGTTTCTCCTTTATTTGCATATGTAATTTTTGTGTGCTATATCATTCTTTATTTTTAATATTCAAGGAAATCATACTTGCGAAAGGATACATTTTTATTCTTTATTAGAAGCCTTTTTTGCGTTCTTACTTTTAATTTTTTTTTTTTTTTTCGTATAGACAAATTTTACAACATATTGTTACAAGAGGTTCAGTTTAATAATTTGGATGTATATTTTTTACTTACTTCGATCTGCACAGCTGCACATAATACGTGTAATTTTTTTACTTTATACATTATTTTATTTCATATTTTTTCCTAGAATTCTGCAGGGTAATTTTTTTCTCCATAACCCTCTCCCTAGTTTTTATATGCAGTTCAATCATTTAAAACCAACTTGAAAGGGGCTACCACCGTGTATACAAACTTTACTTAATAACACTTAAAATCCTTCATTTCCATATATGCATATTTGCATATATATTACGAATTTTAATTTATTTTAATTTTTTATTTTTTTCCAAGAACTTACAAAACAACGGAGGGGATTCGATCTTGCAATTTTTCAGAGTACACTTTTTCGTTTTTGTAGACAATTACTTATCCACCTGAGCCACGGATACCATACTGTTATTGAATGCTTCATTAAGAATGTCCATATTTTTCAATTTTTTTTTTTTTTCGAGGTACTAGGGAGTTTCGATCTTGCAATTTTCAAAGAATAATCTCCCCTTAATTTTTATAGACGAATACTTAACCAACTGAACCATGGATACTTACTAACATTGAATGTTTTATTATTATATTTAAACAATATCTGTTATAGTATTCTTATATATAATTATTCTTTGATTTTTCTAATTTAAAAAGTAAAAAAAAAAGAAAGAATGGAGTATATGTAAAAGAAGAAGAATTCCATGCTGGACATGGAAAAATATCGTAATAATACCGTTCGAAAGTTATATTTCGATGTTCCACTCTTACGGTCCGTTCACCTTGCAATACCTTCCATGGCTTTCTTATCGACCCTCGTATGTATTTAGGATTGTGATTTTCTTGAACGAATCATCTATTTGATATAAAAAACATAGCAAGAGAGAGAGAGAGAGAGAGAGAGAGAAATAAAAAGAGAGATTGCATCGAGGTTAAATTAAAAATCGATCGTAAACGAAGACGTCAGTCATAATCGTTCAGCCTGGAGGGCAGAGTTAACAAGATCTAACTAGCAAAAGAAGGAGAAGGAGAAAGGAGGAGGGGGAAAGGGTGCATTGCATCCTCGTAATCGAATAGAGACAATAACTTATTTGATATTATTAAAGTTAGTCACACAGACAAATCGATGATCATCATTGATAATATATACACATATATTACACATATATCATATATACACTTGTTAATATGTACATATATTTTTATATATACATTTATATATATATATATATGTGTCATCATTAAAATTATTGGTCATATATTTCTGTTATTTAACATAACAAAAAAGAGACTAAAAGCAAACGAAGAAAACAATAAAACCTGTTATCAATAATATATTCTTTAGGAAACGAACTCTACGTTCTATTCTATGTTTATTCATCACGAAGCTTTTTCCGGCCAATGTTTCATTTTAACATACTCTTACTAAGAAATACGTAACTCAACGTCATCGGTTTATATCGGTAGAAATTAACACCGAATCGATAATCGAACGACCTAAGATTACCAGATGTTATTACGCAGTTCTTATTAACGATTGCATTCGTAAGTTTTCAAGAGATATATACTTTACTTGGATTTTTGTTATCTACCAACAAACAAACAAACAAACAAACAAAATAATAAACAGGATAGAAAGTCAAAAGTTTCTAGACGTTCATAAAAATCGATCAATTTTCTTTTCGAGACATTTTTTTTATTAATTTCTTTAACGGATAGTAAAACTTCAAGTTTGATTTATAGAAAAAAAAAAATAATAATAATAACCTGATTACGAGCTTAAATTCATTAAAAAAAAAAAATTAATAAATCATTTTTCGTTATCAATTAATTATACTTTTGAGCCATCTAGATCAACTTTCGATCGTACGATATTTTACTATGAATCATTGAGATGATCGATATATGTGATAGAGTCTAGAGGGTGTAAGAACAATTTTTAAACGGTTCAAAAATTCACAGATCGTTTTAAAAATCAATCTTTTCTTTCTTTCTTTCTTTCTTTCTTTTGGAAACATCTTATTCAAATATCCTTCTCGATGATTACAAAACTCGAAGCAACCTTAATCGAAATAGACCAATCGATTTTTGAAATCGATCGATTAATTTTAACCCATCTAAAAACTTTCGAGCCAACCCAGTGTCTAAAATCTAAACTCTTTTAACGTCTGAATGATTGAAATAACTCAAACGCGATCATTCGCAGTCGCAGTAAGTCAATCGTTAGAATATATACTGACATATACGACAATTCACACACATTAGTGTCCCTAAACGCGTACACATACACGTAACATATGTATATACACACGTGTATAGATATTGTGTATAGTACAGGCTCATTCGTTCATACAAATAAACGTCTAGTAAAAGACGAATTACGATCTAAGGATGGATGATGTTGGATAGATGGATAGATAGATGGATGGATGGATGGATGGATGGATGGATGGATGGATCAACTGGATATGTGTGTGTGTGTGTGTGTGTGTATGTGTGTATAGTAAACGTGGGCCGAGTGCCCGAGGTTGATGTCCGAACATCGCGCGCCAACACATTCCAATTCCTAACTTTCTTCCTGTTAGTCTTTTTTGATGCCATTTTCTACCTTTGGAATTCCTATTATACCGATCGAGCAGGAGATCGTTCAATGATCCCAAAAATTTTTTTTCATCTTCTTTTAGGTTTTTCTCTTCTTCTTTGATCTCTCGTTTCTTGTTTCCTTTTTTTTTTGTTCTTTTTTTATTTTTTTATTATTTTTTTAACAGGAGAATGGAAAAAAGAAATTTGCTTGTTAAACTCGTACGATGCGTTTACGAAAAGTGATCATCATCTTTGTTTTCTCTTCGATTTATATTTATATGTGTTAAAAAGAAAGGAAGAAAGATGAAAATTGGATTGTTTTGCTTTCGTCCAAATTTATTATCGAGCTTTTTCTTTTTTCTTTTATTTTTTTTCACTATTTAGTAAATATTAATTGATTAATTCGTTTTGATTTCCACGTTTCTTTTCTTTTTTTGAATTCATCGAAGACTTATTTTAGATTCTTATATAATAATAATAATAATAATAATAATAATAATAATAATAATAATAATAATAATAATAATAATCAATTCTGTAATATGGTAATAAAAAAAATAAAAATTGCTTATAATTTGGATTATCAATTATATTTAATTTTCAATTGAATAGGATTTTATATAAATAAATATAATTAAACATAACAAAATCTATAATTAAGCAATGAATATATCATCAATATTTAATTAGGAATTATTCAGTTCTAATATTAATTATTGATGTCACTCTTAGCAAACAGCAAAATGATAATCAATTAATTTAGAAATTAAACAATTAGCTTCTTATCTTTTCTAGCCTTAATCACCGATAATCAATTAAACAATTAATTAATTAATTAATTAATTAATTAATTAAATCATTTTACGATTAAGCAAACACTCGTTATTCAAAAGAAAAAGAAAATTACTTATCTTTATAGTAATATCATTGTAACAAAAAAAAATTTGTTTTCATTTTCATTGTCGATTGTAGAAAACAGCAAGTCACGAAGTAATAGCAAGCTTATTATACTATACTTAGTAATTAACTTAGCGACTCCAGCAGTTGCTTGATCACTGGCAATTAATGACTTGCAATTGGTTCACAGGCACAAGCCTTTTAATATTTCTATGAAAGAGGTCTCCCCATCGTCGATCTCATTTACTCGGGATATCGATTATCGTCTTTGAGAAAAAAAAAAAGCAAAAGAATTAAAAAAGAAAAGAAAAAAAGAAAGAAGTAGAAACCTCATAACATATATCGAAATAACTTCGACTCGCTCGATCGTTCAACTTTTTTTCTTCTTTTTTTTTTCTTTTTTATATAATACAGTATTAAAAGATGGAGAAACAAGAGAAAGAGAGAAAGAGATAAAAGATGAAAGATGAAAGACGAACGGTACTGTAAGATAAGATGAGATAAGAAAATAATCGATTAAAAAAAAAGAAAAGGGACAAGAACCAACTAAACTGCAATTATCCATTACAATTTTAATCTTCGTGTATATCGATCGTGTTATATATTTCGAAATGATAATCGAATGATTTATCTACGAAGTCATGGGTGTCAATAATTTGTAGGTCGTTTTTAAAAATTGATTTCTTTTTTTTTTTTCTCGAAATATTTCGTATCAATACTTTTTGTAGGTCATAAGCTTAGTTCGTAAAATTAGAAATCCGATTGAGAGGCTGATGTATTTAGGAAAATAGTCATCGATTTTTGAAATCGGTTAAAAACTTTTTGTACGCGTAGAAACTTTTGCAACACCCTATATATATATATTTTTTTTTCTCTCTCTCTCTCTCTCTCTCTGTCTGTTTGTATATCTTCGTTAAATTATGTATGTATTTAAGTACAATACTTATAGGCACAATGTCTGTTTTCAAAGATTAGAAACGAGGTCATAGAGGTGGTAGTATGGCATAATAATAGACGATGCAACTGCACGTACTTACGTATTCACGTACTCACGTACTCACGTACCTAAAATGTATCCAGCATCATCGTCCATACCGTAGTCTCTATTAATAAAATCTAGATGCAATTGTTTCCCTTTTGAAAGTGAATTTCTTCATCGTGAAACACCGTAAAACACATACACACATATGCATGTATATGTGTATATAGATATATACTATATATATTATATACCGTATTATATACTTTTCTTTTTTCTTTTTTATACTCTAAGGAAAACTTTCACTACCAATACTTGAGATTTCAGTACACCATTCATAAAAACTGTAACGCATAATAGGAAATTAGTAATAGAAAATAGGAAAAGAAAATAGTATTAACGATTCGATCAGCTGCCTTTTTCATTTCCTTCTATTGGTGGAAATTGGTATTACGGTAAATAAAGTCGATTCCGATCTTCGACCATCATCGCTTTCTATCATCTTTTCTTTTCTTTTCTTTTTTTTCTTTTTCTTTTTTGCTTCCTCTCTGTCTCTCTCTCTTTCTCTCGTTACTGTTATCGCGTTAACTATTATATCTTTTTTCATTTTTTTTAAGACAGTTAAAGTTTCTATTGGAATATGGAATTTTTCGCTCATAGACGCACGCGAAAATTGCACGCGATCTTAATGTTCCCCTTATGTAACCGGGATATTTCATAAAATAAAGAAAGCTTATTGCATACGCATGTATGCACGTATATATAATATATGTACGATATATATATATATATATATATATATATACGAACTTTTTTTTGTTTTATTTTTTTTGTAATCTTTTTTCTTTTTCTTTCTTTTCTTTCTTTTTTTTTTTTTTTTTTATTATACCTCATAAATATTTTTATTGGTTTTTTTTTTAACGATTACAGGGTTCTCTTCTTCTTTATTTTTATTTTTATTATTCTGTTTTTTTTTATTTTTTTTTTTTTTATTTTTTCATTAAAAGTTTTATTTACATAATAATGTGTGCGATTTTTTTTTGTTTTTGTTAATATTATTTTTATTTCGAAAGCATATGAGATAGATTTTTTGAAAGCAATTAAAAAAAGAGATCGAAATTTATTTATTCGACGAAACGCAGGTGTAATGATAATCTTAACTTAAAGAAAAGAGTTTACATATGCAGTGAAATTTTTTTTTTTTTTAATAATAGAAAAATTTGTATTTTTCAAGATGTGCAGCATCGTGGTTCCTTCTCTTTTTTTTTTTTTTTTTTTTGTAGAATTTTTATTACATAACGATAAGTATGATAATTTTTATACGAAAGGAGAGAGATGAATAATTGACAGAAATGAAAAAAAAAAAACGAGGATTAATTTTTATATGAAAGATGTTCAACTTTTTTTTTTCTCTCTTAATTTAAAGTATACATTTTTGTCAACGAAAACAGTACATTGATTACGTGTAAAATAGAGGTCAAGCTCGAAGCTGTTAAACGAGTTCGCTCTTCGTTACAGAATAACTTTGTTCGTATCAGGTGTAACTTATGCTAATCGGGGGGGCTAACGGTAAATAACTTCAACCTGGTAACCGTGACAAAAATTGTGTCTCTTCTCGAATAGGTGAAATAACGTTATACGGTGCATTGCGGTATCCTAATTGATCGATAATTTATCATACATTGTGCTTCGAAAGTTTCTACTAAGTGCTTTTCAAAAATCAATTATTTCTTTTATCTTTTTATTTTCTCTCGTTCGATTTTGTAAATAAATTTTTTCTTTTTAATTAATTAATTTATTTATTCATTAATTTTTTTGTTCTTTAATTACAAAAAAAAAATGACAGATCTTGCTTGTGTTGATTCGAAGAGGAAATATATATGTATGCGATGTATAGTGACACATTATTTTGGAAAATAATCATTCTTTAATGACACATTTCGATAGTCCGAAAAGCGACATAAAACATAATCTAACCAATAGATACGTTGAAAAAAAAAAACTCAGAATTGGCTGTTTACTGTTTAGTGACTCATTCCTGTGATAAGACGACGACTGTTGTCGTCAAGGAAAATTTTAATATACGTTGAAATATTTTTAATGAAATTTTTGCAACGAAACTATTAGATCCATTATTTTTATATTCATAGAAATTCAGTAATTTATTCATAAAAAAAAAAAAATAAGAGAGTAAAGTAAGAATGTTAAAATATACAAGATGGTAGCCATTTATAAACTTAATCCTATTACGACGACTACGATGCAGGAAACATTGTGCATTAAATTTATTATGTAACGTTATTAATAATAGAAGAATAACAAAAGAACAATCATGCGTGTAATTTTGATCACAATATGTGCAAGATGATTATATTACAATATGGCTACCATTTCTAAACGTAAAGTTTTATTTAACGAAACATTTTATATTAAATTTCGAACAAAAGAATTATTCATTCACAATGATATATATATATATATATTTGTTTATTTATATATATTTATTTTATTTTTATCAAATTTATTTATGACATAGTTGATAATGATACAAAAAAAATTTTTAAATCATAAAAATCGTAATCATGGTCATAAGACGGCCATATTGCAATACGTACGCCATTTCTATATGGATAGTCTTATTTAAACTCTTGATAGCTCTATAGAAATAGTTGAAAGAATCAATTGAACGTTTAATATAACATAAACTGTGATCACGTTTCATGAACGTTTACGACTGCAGACAAATATATATGCTATATACAATAGGATGTTTCAATCATAGTCACGTGATCAAGATTTATCATAATGGATCAACATAATCTCACAACGAGATTATTATCATAGTTTCAATTTGTTTATTTTATATAAAAGAGATACAAATCTATACATATCTATATATGCATGTATGTATGCATGAAACTTAGAAGGTACAATTCTCAAATTTTGAATTATTCGATCGGTCGTATAATCATCTTTTTTTTTTTCTATTAAATTTGTATAATTTTTTTTCTTTTATATTTAAAAAAAAAAAAAAGGAACTTTTTGGCGAGAAAAGAGAAACGCGAGCACAAGTGGCAAATAGTATTAAGAGAATCGTCTATACTCACACTACTTACATAGGTTATGGACGGACTTAGAAGGAATGTTGGCTGGTGTCCAGTTTGTAAAAGAAAGATGGCGTCAATGGGGTGAGGTAGGGGAAAGAGAGAGAGAGAGAGAGGTATCGGCAGGAGGGTAGAGAGTGGAAGGAATATATTTGTTCGAAAGATTGTTCGTTTAACTTGAATTCGAGATAAGAAGGCCGTGAGGGCGGGCGGTGATTGGAGGGGACAGATGAGAGGGTAGAGGGAGAAAAATAAATAATTGATTTTGTTTGTAGGAATTTCTAAAGACATTGTATTTAATGTCTAACATTCTTGAAATATAGACGTAGATAAAAATAAAAAGAGAGGGAGAGAGAGAGGAAAAGAACATTAATTAATACTAATCGTTAAGGCGTATCTCGTTAAGAGACTCGTCATCGGTCGGTATGTTCGTCACTCGGTCGATAACATTTCAACGACAAAGAATTTATTCAAAAAATTATCATCTTGCATTCCATGGTCGAATGAAAATCTAAATTTAAAATTAAGATAGTAAAATTAAAAATCTTTGAATATCGATATACATATACATATATAATATTTGCGAATATATTTGCTCGATTAGAAATTTGATTAGTTGGATAAAATCGTGTATATATATATATATAGTGAGGATGAAAAGGGTCAAAAAATTTCTAAACAGGAACCATTTTTCTTTTGTCGATCACAACTCCCTCTCTACGTGGAAATTATAAACATTTGAATAGATAATAGACATCGCGTAATAAAGAGTGTTTTTTTTTTCTTTTCTAATTTTTTTCTTTTAATTGATAATTTCACGAAATTATAATAACCCTTTGTTTAATTCAAACGAGTGTAAAAATTCTCTCTCTCTCTCTCTCTTTCTTTCTTTCTTTCTTTCTCATTATGGTTGGATGTCTCCATCATGTTACATAACTTAATGCACCCTTTCGCAACGTCATGGCTGACTTATATTTGCTTGGAATAAGATATAATGATAATAATACATACTTTAAAAGAGATAAGACAATGATTAACTCAATGAAACTGCATTATATTTCTACTGTTATACTTAAAAAAAAAAGACATTATTATTTATCTATCTATCTATCTATTTATTTATTTATTTATTTATTTATTTATTTATTTATTAGAATTACAGTATTGCAAGAAATTAAAGTTATCAGTTATCAGTCTAATTGTCAATAATAATACATTGCCACTACCCTCCCTCAAGTTGCACCGCCCATTCCACCATATGACTAATAATCGTTAGACCGTTTTTATTTATTTTTAGAAGTATATATGTATTTTTCTCGGGGAATTATCATCCTTCGTTCGTTATCAACCAATGACGAATCAAACCAACTCGAGTTCACAGACCTCCTTTCTGTTTCCCCTGTCTATCTGAGAGATTCTTTCATTTATTAAATATTTATTTGAAACACACACATGAGGCATACGGAATGAACAAATCGTATTGTTTTTTATTTTATTTTATTTTATTTTTTTCTGGAGATTATTTAAAGATTACAATAATTAGTCTTGCAGTTATAAGCTTGCAGACACGTGCTTGCTGACTTATTTGTTTTATGATCTATGGTGCACAGAGAAGGGATGGATGATTAAAGAAACAAAAAATGTAATCTAAGTAACCCTCTGCGTGGAATAATAGACTTTTTTTTGTTTTTAATCATCTAGGGACTTTTAACATAATCTTTTAACATAAAAATTTTGTTAATGGAATTTTATTTGATACAGAACCATCGCAGGATATCTTTTTTCTGTATATGTGTGTTGCTTGTGTGTGTGTGTATCTCTTTGAAAAGATCCGTTCGTTCTCTTACATACGATACGTATATGGAAACGCGTACGATCCTTCGCCCACGCTTAGGTATTTAATCCCACGCAATGGTTGTTTGATTCCACGAAAAATTTTTTTTTCTGAGTCATACCTTAGTCCATTTTCGAAATTAAGAATTACAAAAAAAAAAAAAAAAAGAACCAAATCATATTTGGAAAGAGGGGAGAATGGACCAAAGATAAAAAAATATTTTGTGCATTTTAATTCTGTCTATAAAAATGATTAAAAACAAGAAATAAGTAACTCGTAAAAATTATCAGAATTTGAAAAGTTAGATTGGAAAAACGATGAAGACCGTAAATTATAAAAATCGCAAATTTACCGTAAGCAGTTGTAAGACATAGGAGATAATAAGACATAAATTTACCGTGAAAACCATGAGGAATTATGAACCGTAAAAAAAAAGAAAAGAAAAGAAGAAATATATTCATTCTAACATAAAAATTTATTACCGAAGATCATGAAGATCATGAATCATTTTATTGTATAAACCTTGATTGTTATAAACCGATAAAAATCATCAAAACACCGAATCTTACTGAGAGCACCATAAAACCCATAAGTCACAACCGTTAAAACAAAAATTTATTGTATTTTTTTTTTCCTTCTTTTTCCATAGATTCGTGAGACTTACACAAAATGTTAAATGAGGGTTCTTTTTTTTTTTTAGTAAGAATATTTTATTAGGTTTTTTGTGGTAGGACGAGAGAAGAAAAAAAAAATTTTCTTTTTTCTTTTGCAGTTCCTTCAGAATCTCGGGAAGGTCGACAGAACAGCGGACGACATACTTGACGAGCACCTACAGAACTTCACCAGACAGCAATATTCCGCCAACAGGCTGCAAAAGGAGTTCAACAATTACATCAGGTGTGTTCGAGGTAAGTCGGTCGTCCCGTAAAAGACGAGACAAAGATAGATATAGAAAAAAAGAGAGATAGAGGGAATGAGAGAGAGAGAGAGAAGGGGGTTGGGCGAAAGAGAAGGCAGAAACTCGATTCTTCTTTCCACGAACGAACGTTGCTTCGAATTTCTGTTTAAAAACTTGTACCAGTCTATCTATCTCCGCCATATTTGAATTTGTTATTGGGATTCACTTCAATCCTAGATCAGAATTATTATTATTATTATTATTATTATTATTATTATTATTATTATTATTATTGGATAATTAAAACAATTTAATAATTTACGATATATATTTACTTTCTTTTTTCTTAGATTAGTTACAGATAAGTAAAGAGTCGTAAGCCGCCATATTGGAATTAATAAAAGACTACCGAGATATTCATATATTCGAAGAATTAAATAAATTATTTAAATAAATTACGAATAAATGTCTACGAACAAATTCCTTTTTATTCTATATCATAATTAAAACAATTTAATTGTCGATCTATATACACACACACACATATATATATATGTATGTATATACACATACATACTTTTTTTTTCTTAGCTTAGTTATAGAAGAGTAAAATGTTCTTGCTTCCTCTATACGATAACAAACCGGAACTTTGCTTCTATGATCCGTATTAACAATTTTATAGTGGAAACTACCGACGAATTAAACACACGTCGACTCTTATCCTCGTTTGATCGTTTGCCCAACACAGCAGAGTAGAGTAGAGCAGTGCACAGCGGTGCACAGTAGTGCACACAGCACACACATGGTGCAACGCGTTAAAAAACAACCACGTGAACCGGAAGATCGTAAGAACTTGACCGTGAATTCAAGGTTACACGAAAGTGCAAACTGTACATATACATAGATTCATACATACATATATACATACGTAGTACTTACGAGTACTTACGTACATACATTATCACGTGATCAACTTCTTCAAAGACGTTCGTCGTCGTGGAAATCGAATAATGAATAAAAAAAGAAAAGAAAAGAGAAAAACATATAAAGGAAATACAAGAAGAAAATAAATGGCGTTTTTTCTTGCGTCGTCAATTTTAAAGAGTGTGTATTTTCAACGTCCGAAGATGATCGTGACTTTTATTACATAAGCTGTAATTTTCCTATAGTTCAATGAACAATATTAACCAGTTACAAGATTCTTTTCTTTTTTTTTCTTTTACGATAGATATATTTAATGTATTTAAACATAGATTATATATTAAATGTATCGTATGGTTTTCCTACTCTTTCTCTCTTTCTCTCTCTATCTCTTCTTCTATATTTAAATGTCAATATAAATTAATTATTACACGAGCGAGAGAAATCCGATCGACTGGTAAACACTTTCATCATCGTTCAGAACTCCTCTATTAATTTTCTTCCTTGACTACTTCCTCGTCTTCATTTTCAAACATGGAAGAAGTTGAAACGATTAGGTTTATCTCGACAGGTGAATGTAAGTACTTACTTGAAAATGAGAGACAGTAGAAATGTATGTCAGGAAAGTACGATTACGGAAATGAGAGGTCCAACCCCCGAAGGCTATGTATACACTCACACACGCACACACACACACACATTTTCAACGTGACTACTTAGAAAAAGATGTCGTTCGATCAAGTTTCTTCTTTCTCGAGTTTATAGAGTCCAACGTTAATTTATTAACTTCATTTACAACAAATTTACACAACTCAAAAAGAGAGAGAGAGAGAGAACGTTTATCTATATTAAATAAAAAATTTAATATGTATATAAATTATAGCTATAGAAATTATTCTCGGTATAAGTAGGAAACATTTTAAATACTTCAGCACATCTAAACAACAACAACAATAGTTATAAAAAAAAAAAGTTTATATAAACATACTGATGAAGTTGAAATTTGATTTAAAAAAGAAAAAGAACAGATCTTCAGAAAAAATTGTTGCCTTTTTTTTCTTTTCTTTTCTTTTTTATATATATGTATATATATATAAAATCAAAACGAAGATTTTCGACGAAGATATATATATATATATGTATGTATGTATATGTATATAAAGGGTTGAAAGTCACTGCTCTAGATCTGATTGAAATCTTGATTAAGATAAATAGAAAGATAGATAGATAAAGGAATAGATGAAATCTCTTTGATTTGATTTTCTTTCTTTTTTCTACTTTCAGCTGTACAAGTGGCCTCGAAGACATTGATGGACTCCCTCAATGAAATCTATGAGAGTCAATGGACTGGTCATGATCTTCTTTATGTGCAAGCACAAAACTTGGATATGTTGTGGCAGGATTTTACTCACAAACTTGCGGACCAAGTATTGGTACCTCTCAACACATATCAAAGTCAATTTCCTGAAATGAGAGTAAGTATATATATATATGTATAAAAAAAAATTGTTTTAATTAATTCAAAAAAAAAAAAAAAAAAAATCTAGTACTCAATGTGAAATGAAAATTGTGAAAAATGATCTAAAGAAAGAAAGAAATAAATAGAAGAAAAAGAAAAGTATACCGATCAATGTTTTTAATGTTATAGAAAAAAATTGACAAACGTGGACGAAAGCTGGTAGACTATGATAGTCAAAGACACAATTTCCAATCTCTCCAATGTAATCTAAAAAAGAGAGATGAAATTAAAGTATCTCGAGGCAAGGAACTTTTGGAAGAAGCAAAACGTACATACGAGCAACTAAACTCAGAACTTCACGACGAATTGCCAGCTTTGTACGATTCTCGTGTTTTATTCCTTGTTACCAATTTACAAACTTTATTCGCTGCTGAACAAGTTTTTCATGCCGAGAGTGCCAAGGTTGGTATTCGATGTCAATCAAAAAAAAAAATAAAATAAAATAATAATAATGTTTCTTTTTTCTTTCTTTTATTATCATTGAACATTTGGATTAATGAAAAATTTATTCCTTTTTAGGTCTATTCCGAATTAGAGGCAATTGTTGATAAACTTGCCAATGAAAGTCAAAGAGGATCTTATACGTTGAAAAAGAACACCGAACCCCAATCGCCAAAATCACCAAATGCCAACTCAACGTATGTAAAAAAAAAAAAAAAAAATGAAATTGAAATTCATCCATACAGATCACAAGATTCGATTGGACATTAACAATGACTTCATTATTTCAGCTTGATAATAAATACACAACCGGCACAAAACAACATCTCGGCAGGTAAAAACGAATTCGTTGGTATATTACCAATTATGCTTGATTTATGTACGTTGAGATAATGTGTATTACTAATATATTGCATGCTTTAAGACGTTCCTTTGGTTGATCCTTTATTGTGAGAAAGAAAAAGAAAAAACAAAAAAAAAAGATGGAGAATAAATAAGTATGATTGTAGATAAATAGCTTAAAAAAAAAAAAAACACACAAAAAAGAAAGAGAAATAGAAGTTGGGAGAAAGCTTGTTAAAAAGAGTCGTGGGTTCCAACGTGTGTGGTATGAGTGTGCTTTATTGCGTGTTGCAGCTGTGGAGGACTCGGTGCCACCAGCTAGAGACACGTCGCCAACAACCCAATTAAATGGCAATGCTAACAGCAATGCTAATAGCAATGATAATTCTCTCAATAACCAGGATGCTTCTCCGCAAAGTACAGTCGTACCTACCAAATGTGTTGAAGAATTATATGATATTCCAGTCGGTAAGTATAATATTTAAAAAAAAAAAAAAAAAAAAAAAATGTGTGTGAGAACATAATACCGATCAATTTAATTTCCTTGCTTATAAATAAATTTCAGCCATGTAAAAAATGCTAATATTGAAACGATGAAACTAATAATGTTTTGAAGTCGCAGCAAGGCTAGTTTTGTTAACTATTAATTTGAAAATTTATTGGATATATATATATATATATGTATATATTTAAGAATTAACTTGAAAGGGACTGTCAAATCGTCTGCCCATTTGTGCATGGTCATAATGAATTTTAAAATGATAAAATCCTAGCGGATTTGACTTGTTGATTATGATATTTAAAAAAAAAAAAACAAAAAAGAAAAAGAAAGAAAGAAAGAAAGAGAAAGAAAAAAATTGACAAGACAAATTTGCTATTAGATTACGATAGGTCCATCACTAATGGTGCGGATTCGATAATTTTAGACGTGGAATATGAAAATGGTACCAATTTCTCTGCAGGGGCGACAACGGACAATTTGCCACCTGGTGTTTTGTATAGGGTCAAGACAACATATAAATACAGTCAGGAAGATGTGGATGAATTGTCCTTTGACGTTGGTGAAATAATACGCGTCGTAAAATATGATGACCCAGAAGAACAGGTCTGTATATTCTTTTTTTTTTTTCTTTTTGTGTTAATTATTAATTTTAAAAATCATCTAAAAGAAAAAAAGAAAAGATAAAAAAAAAAGATATTAAATTTGTTATCGCTTTAGGAGGAGGGCTGGTTAATGGGTATCAAAGAGGGTACGAATGAAAAAGGAATGTTTCCAGCAAACTTTACGAAGCCACTGTGAAAGCTTTTTCAGGTTTATCCTTTATTACCGGAATGCTCACAGAATTGTCGTCTTGATAAATGTGTAAGGTAATGTAATGGATGTAATACCGAAGCAAAAATAAGATTCCAGTCAGAGTTTATCAGAGAGGTGTTACATATGAGTCGTAAAGATAGAGAAAATTAAAGAAGCGAATCTAAAAAAAGGGGAATTGATATATAAGATAGTTTTGCTGGACGGTACTGTGGAGAATAATCAGCCCAAAGTGCCTTTAAAACCAGCCACTGTCTGTGCCAACGAACATTCATTATAATGATAATGATAATAATAATAATAATAATAATAATAATAATTAATAATTAATAATCTAGTATGGGATTATCCTCTCATATCGAATGTACGCATCACTAACAATCAAATGAAAATATTTAAATAATATATTATATTGTAATACAATTTGCAATACTATATATATAATAATATAAAAGTCTCTATACATACATACGTATATATATGTGTATATATATATGTATATACATATATATATATATATATATATATATTAAATTAATTTTATTTTATGAAAGTGTACATAGATCTACATATACTACTTTTAAGGATAAATAACTTTTATGAGAGATAACTTTTTTCGTGGCCACTGAGAGAAGGAGAGAGGAAGAGAGAGAAAAAGAGAAAAATAATCGTTAAGAATTATCGTCAAATTTATCGACGATACCTTTCTACACAACAAAAGCTCTTTTTTACGAGGAGTCTTTTTCAAAATTTTTCATGGTCTATTCGTCTCTACTTTACATTCTTAAATCATCTCGAAAAATATCTAGAGATAATAGTTGCTGATAGTGAGAGAGAAAGAAAGAAAGAAAGAAAAAGAGAGAGAGAGAGAGAGAGAGAGAGAGAGAGAGAGAGAGAGAGAGAGAAATCAATTTTTACACTTTTATCATTTAATTCTACGACGATATATAGACAGATATTATTCTTACACGATGAACGTAGTTAAAAGAAAGTATCGTATGATATCCAATAGAGCAATATAAAAATTGATATTAAAATTTTCAACGTTGTAAAATTCTCGAATGATATTTAATCATTTTTTTATCTTTCTGTTTTTTTTTTTTTTATTTTTCCTTTTTCAACAAACAGATCTTTCTCGTACAATATTTTAGAGATGTAATAGAATTTCATTGTAATATGTTTCTTTTTCTAAATTTGATTTAATATTTTTTTCTTATGATATATATATATATCACATTTGTATATTCTCTGATGAGTACCTTACGTACATAATAGAAGGAATGTAAGGAATCTAGTAACAGTATTGAGGGGCAGCTGTTATTATTGATCCTGTATTAATTTGTATAGTCAAAGTAGAATGATGGATACCAATGGTCCAATATCACCAATTTTATAGCTTTGATTAATTAATACTCGTTATATAGATCTGTTAGAACAATCGTATATCACATATACACACACATATTCGTGTAATGAAACAGTGCTATAATGATATATATATATGAAATAATGCGATATAGTATTATAAGAAGATTATTGATACCGGCTTCCACTTGAGAGTGTGTGTTTTTATTTTATTATATTATTCAGAAAGATTATTTGTAAAATATTTAATAGGAAAGTTGGATTGTTTATTTTATAAAAGGATGATGAATTTGTTGTTGAAGGATTGATCCATCGTCATTACTAATAATAAATATTAAGATGATTTAAGAGTATTATTGGGCAAAAAATAATAATAATAATATAATAATAATAATAACAATAACAATAATAGTTATAATAATGATAATAATAATAATATAATAATAATAATAATAATAATAATAATAATAATAATAATAATAATATGAAAGGTCTCTTCACAGGTTTTTGTTGTCACAGATTCGTCTTTAATCGGTGTATATCATTATTATACATATATATATATATATATATATATATATATATATATGCACACACACACATATAAGTTAAGAGTGCAATAACTTTTGCATAAGCCAAATTATTGTAAGCGTATCGAATCGTGGACCAAAAAAAAACAAAAACAAATAAGAAAAATTGTGAATTTTGATTCTTCAATGCCAAAAGAGCTGGTTAAGACTGTGAAGAAGAACATGAGAAAAAAGATTTGATAATTATTTGTTATAGGTATAAGTATTTATACTCCATTTTTAGTTAAGTCCTGACATATGTCTTGTTTAAATTACATTCCAAAAAATTTGTCATATATATATATATATATATATATATATGTATATATATAAAATACGCATAAAATATATCATATTATCCCAGAATTCAAATGACTTCATAAATTTAAATTTGTTTGTTTCTGACTTACAAAGTCAGTTCAATCGTATAGAATTGTCATTAATTAAAAAGTCGGAATGTAATTAAAAGTGGAGTATAAAGTTGTGCCTTGATTTTTCTAAGTTTAACAAGTACCATGTACTATTGTCTTTTATCGAATGTATTCAATGATAACGAAATAATATAAATGTATTTTGTTGAGTTGAGAAAAGAAAAAAAGAACAAAAAAAAAACGATATTTATATGATAGCGCTGAGAAGAAGAGTGTTTAGGTTTGAATATCAACGTGTTACTGCCACGTGGTACAAAATTTTAATCTTTAAAGTGGTACGATTAATTAAAAGTGTGTCAAAACTTTCTTATAATACATGCCCTTTATACTGCGTACAATTTTTATCTGACCGAACGATTTGCATTTAATGTTTAAAGAAAAGAAAAAAAAAAGAACAAAAAGAAAGAGGAAAAAAATGTTTAAAAAAAAAAGGAAAAAAAAGGAACTGAAAAAATAACAAAAATGATTTAAGAGGTTTGAATATCATCCCTCTTTCCAAGTAGTATTTCCAATAAAGCTTAATGTCATACTTTCTTTGGATACAGTCGGATTATAATTTTATTATTATACATCATTAGAGAACGGCAATATAATATACAAAGAAAATATATTTAAAAGAAAAGAAAAAAAAAATGATAACACCAAAGCATTCTATACTTGAGCTTAATAGAGAAAGAATGTTATCGAACAGTGTAGTAGTGTATTATCAATTTTTAGGTTATAATAAACAAAATATATATATATGCAATATGATATTGACATTCTCGAAATTTACACTTATATATTCTTTTTCTCTCTATAATTTTTTTTTCTTTTTTTTTTTTTTAAGATATTCGTCAATTCTCACCACGATTATTTAATTTCTTTGATACAATATACAAAGTTTTTTTTTTATTAATTATTAGAAATATTATAAAAAATTCTTTTTTCTCTCTTGGAGTTATTGCTGTAGCGTAAAACAATCGAATATCGCGTTGAACGTATATCATTTTTTATGCATCGTTTACGTCATTCTATTAGAATCGATGACGTCAACATAACCTTCAAAAAAAAACCATTACAAATGTATACAATAACATCTGCCTCTTTAATTTAATCTTTTCAATATACAAAGTCGATCTTAATAAACAATTGTTGCTTAATGTACAATCAAGCTGTAGAGAGATAATTCAAACGTCCAATTACAATTTTTTTTATTTTTATTCGTGATGATTCAACGTGATACAAATTTGTGTAACATTTAACAACGAAGAAAAAGATCGTAAAATTTATTATCAAAGTATCAAAGAAACATTTACATCGATTAGAAAAAAAAAAATACATTGTGTTAAAAAAGAAAAAATGATCATCGATTGTGATGGAATCAGTAAGTCAAAAAAAAAAAAAGTTGGCGGGAAATTCGAAATTTGGAAACGTGCCGATCGATCGTCACAATCGTTTACGTTTTAGGAAAAAGATTAAAAGGGATCTTGAGTAATTAATTTCTGAGAAAAAGAGAGAAAGGATTGTAAAAATGTCACGAAAGTGTCAACAGAAACATTGGAGCGAACCTTTGTTGAGCAGACATCATTTTTCCTATTTACCAGCAACTTCGGAGGAAGATGACATAGATTTTGTTCAACAGCGTGTAATTTCGGGGGAGGATTACTCAATGGACTGCTGTTTGTGTCAGGAACATTATAATAAGAAAAAGTCAACCAAGTATTTGATCAACGATGATATCAAGGCAGTAATTTGAATGCACGTATTGTTTTGAAAATGGCAACGAATCAGAGTTAGATAAAAAGATATATAAAGAAATTTGTAGATACGTATGTATACTTTACTTGTTACCCAAACAGAGATCAAACAGACTACGTTCGCAACGAGCAAGAGAGAACATGGAATTAAGGTTGATTGGAAGTCAGGTTGAAGAAGCCTTAGGCGATGACAGACAAGCAGTTTTGATACAACAGTTGGATCTTGTCAGCAATGCGCTCGAAGCATTAATCCATTACATCCAATCCTTACAAGTAACGAATTTAGCTACTCAAAGGATTATGGACGTTGGACATTTGTTAATTAATAGTCGTTCTTCTTTGAGCGATGGTAACTCAACAAGTTTCAAATTTTTAACCGGACAGATTCAACAGGTAGAAAATTTAGAGAATGACTGTTTTATACATCAATATTTATACTTTAATGATCGAGTTTATCAGATAGAGAATAAAGAGAAATGTCGTGCATCGTTCTTACAAGACTTGAAGGAACACTGTTCGAAGAGCATGACGATGTCCAAACAATTACGTATTTTAATAGAGGAACATAAATCAAGAAAAGAAGATTTCTCCATCGCTGCGAAAAACTTTCAAAATTTTCTTAATAAATCAAAATTGTCGTCGTCGCAATTAGAAAAATTACGTCGACAATACGATACTATTTTAGAAGATTATCAAGAAAGTAGACAAATTTTGGACGTAAGATTGCCAAAAGTCGTGAACGCGTACGTAAACAGAAATAGCATTATCGTTTCTATTCATTTTGAGGTTAACACCGTATACGTCATATCCTTCGAAAAGTTAGTAGTTCTTCTTAAACTTGAACGTTGTTGTTATGGTTGCAGACGATTGGTAACATTGCACGAAGGTTTTGGTAGGATAGTCGAATTTTTTCACGACTTGGATTATTTCAAAGAAATTTCGGAAATATTTAAACAATTGAAAGAGAATTTGTACGTCGAAGATTTAGGTAATTGAAGAAAGGAAAAGAAAAGAAAAGAAAAAAGAAATAATAATAATAATAATAATAATAATAATAATAATAATAATAAATTTTTTAATCGTACTTTTTATTTTTCGGTACAGTAAAAGAACACAATATTGCCGTAGAAATACCGGGGAACGTGGAAACGTGTCAATTGTGTCAAACAACAAATCGAGTCGATAAGAAATAATAATAATAATAATTGTAAGAATAATAATAAGAATAATAATAATAATAATAATAATCGCGAATGAAAGTTTCATCAGTGAAAAATGTTGTCGGTAGATAAATATACAACGAATTGTAGACGATTTGTGGGAAACCTTATTACTACCTTTCGAAGTAAGTTTAATCCTCTTACAAGACCGTGTCAAGGTTTGTCCGTGCCACTGATCATCTTGTAAACTGAAAGAATCTTATGATCCATTGCAAAAATAAAAGAATAGGGAAAGAAGAAAAATTACAAGGTATAATCCGCTTCCGAACGAGAAAATAAAATTAATTCGTATTACAATGAGATTAGAAAAATATTTACCAATGCGATTAACGTATGAATAAATAATTCGCAAAAATAATGAACAAAAGTTCTGTTCTGCGTAAAAACAAAAGAGAAGAAAGAAAGTAAAAGAGAACAATAGTAGAAAAAAAAATGTACCAAACAAACGAATCGTGTAAGTAACTTAGTAAAACACTTGATAAAAATGCATCGTCGTATTCGCATGGCTGGGCGCCATTGGATTAAAAATTGATGAAGGCAATATGGCGGCTGTGCGTGCGCGTAACAAAGATGGCGCGACCAATAGAAATGCAGAGATAGAAAGTCAGTCATTTTCTCGATTAGTTCAGAACACTCCACGCGTTTGGAAAAATGCGAATCATTGATGATAAACTTGGGGAATGATTGGAATCGTACGAAAAATAGAAAAAAACTATATATATATATATTTAATGTAAAGGTGCATCCAAAAAGAGAAAGAAAAGAAAAAAGCAAAAGAGAACGTTCGACGATGAAAACGATGCTTGTGTCGAATGATACGCGCGTGTATATATATATATATATATATATATATATATATATATATATGCATGATACATTATAGGGATAGATAAGAAAACAAAAACAAAAGCAAGAAAAAGTAGTTGAACAAGTTGAACAAATGAAAGGTATAAATAATATCGTGTTTAAAGTAGATTAAACGAAATACGAGAACGAAATATTGAATGTGAAATAAATATATATCATATGGAGGAAGGAAGATCCGAAGAAAGTTAGTGATGCGTAGATAGACGGATAGAGGGCAGGTCGGTCGCTTCATGGGGGAATCATGAGCGCGCTATAGAAAGAGAGAGAAAAAGTAGAGTAAAATAGGGGTGGTGGGGAGGAAAAGTGGGGAGAGAGCACCGTGAAGCGAGCGAGCGAATGAGCGTGGATAGAGAGAGAAAGAGAGTGGGAGGGAAGGATGGATGGATGGATAGAGAGAGAGAGAGAGAGAGAGAGAGATAGAATATAACCTATATCCGTAGTGTGTCTCGGCCGGTGCGTGTCGTCGTCGTCGTTATCGTCGTCGTCGTCGTTGTCGTCGTCGTCGCCGTCGTCGGCGTCGTTATATTCTCCGTGCCACCTCCCCCGACGGGTGGCGGCCGGTTAGAGATCGCTGCTGTCCTTAACGTCGGATTTTAATCTCGTTAAAGACAGTGGGTTTAATGTGTGGACACACGTGTTCTATTACAGTGATATATGGCCGGGCGGGGGGGCATTTCTTTTTCTTTCTCTCTCTTTTTCTTCGACGATTAGAGTAAGACGATAATAACGTGAGAGAGAATGAAAGAGAGAGAGAGAAAAGAGAGAGAGAGAGAGAAAGAGAGAGAGAGAGCGATGGCCTAACTCGGGCGCACGTTCGCGACACTTCGTTCGTTCGTTCGTTCGTTCGTTCGTCCGTCTGTCTATATGTCTGTCAGTTTGTCCGTTCTTACGTACGTACGTACGTAGGTACGTACTTATGTACGTTCGGTACGCTACGTAGTCGTCGTAGTGTCGTCGTCGTAGTCGCCGTCGTTGTTGGGCTTCTCGGCAATCTGGTTTGGTTTAACAGGATTCCACGTAGAGAAAGAGAGAGATATATATACACATATATATATAGAGAGAGAAAGAGAGAGAGCGAGAGCGAGAGAGAGAGAGAGAGAGAGAAGTCGGTAGTAGGAGGGTCGATAAAAGTCCGTGTACCGAACGGGCGCGCCGCGAATCGTTCGAGTTCGCTCACCGCGCTCGAACCTCTACGTGTGTGGCCGCCGTTCTACCTACCTTCCTTCCTTCTTCCACCCTCGTCGTGTCGTGTCGCCTTTTGCTTCGAGCGACACCAAAAGAGAGAGAGAGAGAGAGAGAAAGAGAGAGAACGAGATAAAGATATAGTAGATATATACATATATCTATATATATAAGAGAGAGAGAGATAAATAGATAGATAAATAGATAGATAGATAGAACGAGAGGTGGCAGGATAGTAGTTCCTCCCGGTGCCTAGTCAGTCAGCTGCTGTTCTGTTCCGTTCCGTTCTGTTCTGTTCCGTTCTGTTCCGTTCTGTTCTGTTCTGTTCTGTTCCGTTCTGTTCTGTTCCATTCTGTTCCGTTCTGTTCTCCGGCGTTGTGTGTGCGCGCGCGCCCGCGTGTGCGTTAAAGAGACACCATTATTTTCCCCCCACCCCTTTGCCGCCGTTGCCGCCGTTACCGTCGCCGCCGTTGCCGCTGCCGCCGCCGCCGCCGCCACCGCCGCCGTTCGTATAATACTCTCTCTCTACGTCGGGTTTTCTCCTCGTCGACGTCGTACGTCGTCGTTCTCGTCGACTCGTAGTTGTCGTCGTCGTCGTCGTCGTCGTCGTCGGCGTCGTCGCGTCGCGTCGCGTCGCGTCGTCGCGTCGTCGTCGTCGTCGGCAAACGTCGTCGTCGTCGCCGTCGTCGTCGTAGTAATCGTAATCGTAATCGTAATCGTAATCGTAAACGTAATCGTAACTCGTCGACAACGTTGTGATCAGAGTCGTGTATACGTGTTGTGTGTTCGCTCTCTTTAATATTACTCTCTCGCGAGTCCCACGAGCGAACGAACGAACGAACGAACGAACGAACGAGTAAGAGAGATAGAGATAGAGAGTGGATGGTAAAGAAGGGGAAACGAGAAAGAGAGAGAGAGAGAGAGAGAGAGCGCCGGTGAGTTACCACACCCAACCGAGCGAGCTGTAGAAAATCCCTCGCGCGATTGGTACGCTCTTGAACGAAGGAGCGTAAGAGACATAGAGAGAGAGAGAGAGAGAGAGAAAGAGAAGGAGAGTGAGTGAGTGAGTGAGTGAGTGAGTGAATGAGTGAGAGTGAGAAAGAGCGAACGTCGAACGAGAGAGAGTGAGAGTGAGTGTTGCCGGTGATATCTCTCCTCGTCGTCGTCAACGTCGTCAACGCCGTCGTCAACTTCGACGTCGACGTCGTCGTCGTTGTCGTCGTCGTCGTCGTCGTCGTCGTCGTCGTCGTCGCGTCGTGTAATAGTACTAGTGAGTAGTAATAAAAGAAGAAGAAAACTACAGAAACACACGTACATACATACATACATACATACACAGTAAGATAAGAAACGACCAAGGAGGTTACTATACTCGTGTCGTTTCGTGTGTTTAATAATCATCATCGTTTTTTTCGTTTTCATCGTCGTTTCATCGTGTCGTCGTAGTCGTCTTCGTGGATCATCGTCGTGGCCGAGGACGCTGAGTTGGTCTCTCTCTCTCTCTCTCTCTCTCTCTCTCTCTCTCTCTCTCTCTCTCTCTCGCGTGCGTGAGTGCGTGCGAGTGAGCGAGCGAGCGAGCGAGCGAGCTATTCTCTCAGCTTGTTTCACTACTTTATTTTTCTATTTCTGCGAGGAGAGAATATTAGAAAAGAAATAAAAGTGAGGAATAAGAAGGAGGAGAAGAAGAAGAAGAAGAAGAAGGAGGAGGAGAAGGAGGAGGAGAAGAAGAAGAAGGAGAACAAGAAGAACAAGAAGAAAGAAAGAGAAGGAGAATTGAGAAGGTGGTGACGATAGAAAGAAGCGGAGGAGGTGGTGGAGGGGGAGGAGGAGGAGGAGAAGGAGAAGGAGAAATAAGAATAAGAAGAAGAAGAAGAAGAAGAAGGGAGAGTTGAGTGCGTGAATGCGTTGATGCGTCGCTGCCGTCGTCGTCGTCGTCGTCGTCGTCGTCGTCGGGAGGAGCAACGATCGTCGCCGTCGCCGTCGTCGACGTTGCCGTTGTCGTTGCCGTTGCCATTGCCATTGCCATTACCGACGTACTCGTCGTACTCGTCGTCCTTATCCTCAACGTTGGTTTTCGATCTCAACGTTGAGAGATAAATAGATATATATATATATAGATAGATAGATAGATAGATATATAGATAGATAAATAGATAAATATATAGGATTAGTAGTGGTGGTGTGACCGTAAACGGGAAAGCGTCCTCCTCGTTAGTGTTTGAAGCACTGAACGAGGAGAGGGAGTAAAAAGAAGAAAAGAAGAAAAGAAGAAGAAGAAGAAGAGGAAGCAAAAGCGGTGCTGAAGAAGTGCCGCCGCGGTGTCCGTGCTGGTGGTGGTGGTGGTGGTGGCGGTGGTGGCGGTGGTGGACGTGGTGCGAGGAGTGTTGTTGTTGGTGCCGGTGGTGCAAGAAGAAGAGGAAGAAGAGGAAGAGGAAAAAGAAGAAGGAGAGAGAAAAGAAAACGAAGGAAGAAAGGGAGCCGAAGGGAAACGTTATTATAATAATTATAATAATAATAATAATAATAATAATAATAACGACAACAACAATAATAATAAGAATAATAATAATAATAAGATTAAAGAAAGGGTGCTGCCGGAAGTGGTGGTTTATTGGGAGGATAACCTCGCGGTGCAAAGAAGAAGAGGAAGAAGAAGAAGAAGAAGGGAAGAAGAGAAAAGAAGAAGAATAATAACAATACTGAGAAGAAGAAGAAGAAGAAGAAGAAGAAGGAGAAGAAGAAGTAATAGCAGCAGTAACAGCAGCAGCAGTAGTAGTAGTACTAGCAGTAATAATAGTAGTAGTAATACAACAACAGCAACAATAATAACAACAGCATCAGTAACGATTGTTGGAAAAGAAGTTTTATTCGCCGGTTCCGTCGATAATAATCGTAATAGTAATAGTGACATCGTTGACATCGTCGACGTCGCCAAAGTCAAAGCAACCTTGTCATCGTCATCGTCGTCCTCGTCCTCGTCTTCGTCCTCGTCGTCGTCGTTTTTTGAAAAGAAGAGAAGGAGAAGAAAGATAGCAGAGACCACGAGGACGACGACGAAACGTCGTCCCTCCTTCTCCATCTCCTTCTCCACTTCCTCCTCCTCCTTCTCCTCTTCCTCCTCCTCCTCTTTCATCACTACCACTACTACTACTACTACTACTACCTCTTCCTCCTTCTCCTCTTATTTCACGTACACCGCCCTACTGAGATAATATCAACCCGGACGATAGACGACCGGGTCCTTTTCTTTTTTAACTCTTTCTCGTTGTCCTTGTTGTCCTTATCCTTGTCCTAGTCCTTGTCATCCTCGTCGTCGTCGTCGTCGTCGTCGTTGTCGTCGCGACGACGGTCGGCGTTCGGCCGGCGTACCTCGCTGCTTTACGAATAGTAGTTATTCCTCTCTTTCTTTCTTTCTCCTTCTTTTTCCCCCCACTACACCGACTTCTACCCCGCTCATTCGTTCTCCATTTCTCTTTCTCTCTCTCTCTCTCTCTCTCTCTCTTTTCCTTTCGTTCTCTCCTCCTATAGCTTCTGCTATACTTCAGCTTCTCTCCCTACCTACTACCTATCTAACTACCAACCACCCACCACCCACCCACCTATCTATCTATATCTATCTATCTACCTATCTATCTATCTACTTACCTACCCACCCACCCTCCTACCTTCCTTCCTTCCTTCCTTCCTTCCCTCCCTCGTCCCCTCCCTCCTTTTCTTCCTCCTTTCACGGAGGATCCCGCTGTCCTGAGCCATGGCGTGCTGCCTGTCGGAAGAGGCGAAAGAGCAAAAGCGTATCAACCAGGAGATCGAGAGGCAACTACGTAGGGACAAACGAGATGCCAGGAGAGAACTCAAGCTTTTATTACTCGGTAAGTAATATTTATCTACTTATTTTTTTATTTATTTATTTATTTATTTATTTATTTATTCTTTTCTTTTTTTTTCGTTCGATATATAATTTTTTTCTCGACTTCTTTTTTTTTTCTTCCACGTTTTTTTTTATTTTTTTTGGTTTTTTATTTTTTTACTTTGTTTCATCGGCGATCTTCTCACTATTCGATAATAACTCTCTTTCTTTTTTTCTTTCTTTCTCTCTCGTGGAATTTCGAATATCCGTACCTAACCCCCTTCTCTCTTCTCTTCTCTTCCGTTATCGTCGGCGCGTGCGACGAGAGAACCGATGGAAAGGCGTCGTCGCTTCGACGACTTCGACCGAACCTACCGTTCCCTCCCCTCTCTCCTCTCCTCTCCTCTCCTCTCCTCTTCACTTCACTTCTCTTCACTTCTCTTCTCCTCTCCTCCTTCACCATCCACCTTTCTCTCTCTCTCTCTCTCTCTCTCTCTCTCTCTCTCTCTCTCTCTCTCTCTTTCTCCATCTATCTACGTCTCTTTGACTCTTCCGTAGTTCCGAGTATACCGACAGCTTTTTTAAGTCGTTTTCTTTCTCCTCTTTATTTTCTTCTTCCTCTTTTTCTTCTTCTTCTTTTTTTCTTCGGAACCCGTGGCCGCGCAACGACGCTCGCGCCACGGCTCGACGGATTCTTGGAACACCTATCTCTATCTATCTTTATCTATCTATCTATCTATCTATCTTTCTCTCTCTCTCTCTCTCTCTCTCTTTTTAACTCTTACGTTCTCTCTTTCTCTCTCTTTTTTTCTACTCTCTCTCTTTATATTTCCCTATTTCTTTATTTCGTTACGCGACACACGAGCAATCCACGTACGCGACTTTCGAAAGATCGTTTCGTTTCATTCATACGTACCGTAAAGTGCGACGATCGACGAAGTGGCCCTCCTTCTTCCCTTCTCATTCCCTCCTTTCCTCTATCCTTCTCTCTCTCTCGTTCGCTCGTTCGCGCTCGCTCGTTCGCGCTCGCTCTTCTTCGTGTCGTACTTACCCCCTCCCCCAATCCACACCACTCCTCTCTCCCTCCTCCTTCTCCTCACCAGTAGACGACGCGTACGTTTCGCCTCGTACGCGTACCCGATCGAACGCGATCGTAGTTGAGCCGGCCCGGCCGGCGCGGTTTACACACCGACCGATTCCAATTTTTGTAAACGTAAAGATATTTATTTATTTATTTATTTATGTGCATCTCATTCTCTTATCACTTCCTTGTATTCTTCTTTTTCTTTCTTTTTTTTCTTTTTTATATTTTTGAAATCTTTTTTTTTTTTTTTTTTATATATATAAGAGAATGTGAATACGAAAAGATAACGAATTTTTTTATTTATATCTTTTTATATGGTTTTATTAGGATTACAATTAGGCACCAGTCTTGATATATTTTATATATATATATATATATATATATATATATATATATATGTGCCTATTTATGTGTATATATATTTATGATCAAACTTTGTAATAGGAATATACATTAAACTTTATATTAAATTATGTAATTAGAGATAACAGATAAGAAATTTTATATTTAATTACGTTTTCGTTGATATCGTTAGAATTATTAGTAGAGACTTTGGATTGTATGTTTTGTTTGATTTTGATTTATGAATTAGGTTCAGGTTAGGTTTGCTGTTTTTCTTCTTTTGTTTTGTTTTGTTTTCTATGACTTCCAAGACCTAAGGAATCTTTGATACTTCTCTAATGATACATCATTATCATCATTCGTCAAATGAATATTGAAACGTGTACATTTCAAGATCATTAATAACTCGCAATTTATATCTTTGAATATTAAATGTAAAATGTGTAGATAATTTTTTATTTACGACTGATTCTCTTATTGGTTATTATCGATAAGATTATTAACACTGACCAATCACAATTCTTATTCCAGAATCTTCGTTCGATCAACGAATTTGTAATATAATAATGATTTTGTATTTTTCCAAATTAATTAGACTTCTCTTGAAAGTTTACAATTTAGAAATTATTCGACTTGCATTTTGTATCTTCGTAAATCGAGCCTTTCAAATTTCGAAACTTTTTTATCTGTAGCATCGCTTTCTGACCAAGAATGATTCTGATTGGTCGATTTTAATGAGAACGTAATTACTGACCAATCACAATTCATTATAATTTAACATCGACTACCATCCATAATTATATCATTTTCAAATTCGTTTGGATAAACCTTACGAAAGAACTTTTAGAAATTTATAAATCACACTCGATATATCTAATCATTTCATTGCTTGAATCGATTCTAATGGGACACGCTGTATATTCATGTTCGAAGGTAACGCATAGTGTGTGTATATATATATATATATGTATATATATATATATATATATATAAAATATCGCGTAGTAATCACGTGATGGCGCTGTTAGAAAAATCGGTAATGCGATACATTTCTTCCGTTTTCTCTCTCTCTCTCTCTTTCTCTCTTTCTCTTTCAAACACATACTTCTAATCAAACAGAGAATATTTTACAACGTGAAAATCATTTTTTTTCCTTGACGATACGATGTACTAGTAGCTCGTTACGCGCGTATTGTCTTTCTCTCTCTCTCTCCTCTCATCCCCTCTATCTCTCTCTTTCTCTTTCGGTTTTTCTGATAGGTGGCGTAAAGGTAGGGGAAGTGGGGGAAGCGAGGGAAGTGGTGTACTTTCGCGCGCCTTTGTGGGCCTTGTGATTCACTCAAGAACACCGTACTCAGCAGGCGCGCGTGTATATTTACCTGGTATACGCTCTCCGTGCGTGACACGAAACTCGATACGAATTCTCTTTATGTATATATATATACGTATATATAAATGTTGTATATAATATAGATGTATGTTATATATAGCGATATACATAATATATATTTGTGGTTATGTATGCGTAATATATATATATACACTACGTTATATTTATACTTGTATACATTGATATCCCATATATTCTTCAAATCTATTCATTTTTATTTTCATTTTTATTTCATCCTTCTCTTTTTCTCTCTATTTATATTTATGTATTTATTATTTCTCTTTTCAATGAAAATTTTTTTCAAACTTTCAAAATAGATCAATCGACTCGAATATAAATCGTACGCTGTACTCCAACGATTGGATTTAACCTAAAAATTTCAATATTCATATACGTACGTATGTAACGCACGAAAAGATTTCTAAACTATTGTTATTAGTTCGATGCTTTTGATTTCTTTTTTTTTTTTAGTATTATTTTTTTATTCTCTTTTTTTTCGTTTATCTCGTTGGTTCTATGCGACGAAAAAATATAAGTTGGAAGCATTAACTCGGACTCTGTTCTTCCGGCCATGAAAACGTGAGCGCCGTTACGACGAACGTGGAATAATTTTCTCGGTCATATTCTCTCTCTCTCTCTCTTTCTCTCTCTGTCTCTCTATCTCTGTCTCTCTTTCTCTCATAACTTTGGCGCATCGATTTAATTCACCGACCTTCGTTATATATACATACTCGTACATACATTCATATATACATATATTACATACATATATTCGTATATACATATATACATACGTAGATACATGTGTTTGTAAATACGATCATAAAGAGAGATAATTACGCACAATGTAATAATCAAAATCATTTTTGTTTGGTTATCTAAAAATGACGAAACGAAAAAAAAAAAAAATATTAAAATATTTGATCGATTAAAAATATAAATTAAACGAACTCACGCTTCCATTTATCTCACATAAATAGTATTACACATATAACACATTCGCTGTGTCCATACAATTACATATATACGTATATACATACATATATACGTAGATCATACGTACGTACTTACGTACGTACATAGTTTAGAGGTTAGGTTCAATCAACGAGCTCCTATTACATTATATACATTATACGCATATTCTACACATGATCGCGTTATATATACATACGTATATATACGTATACACACACACTATGTTTCTTTTTTCGTGATTTATTTTCATATTTAATGTGTAAGTCTAAAAGGAGAGATTTTTGAAGATCTCCACAAGTTCATTGATCTTAACAACGTGCTCTTCGTCGTTGATGGTTAGAAAGAGAAAAAGAGAGAGAAAGGGAGTGAGGGAGTGAGAAAAAGAGGTCGGGAGGGAGGGACGAAAAACTGGCGCTTTAACTTGTCACATTTGCATGAGAACTTATGTATGTATGTATATATACATATATAAACGATACCTGACCGGTCATATTAACA
>NC_066596.1:5865000-5882500 GCF_905475345.1 Vespula vulgaris | reverse complement strand
TAGAAAAGAGGAACGACGGCGGAAAATAAGGAAAAGAGAGGGAAATTAAACAAAGTAAAAATAAAAAAATAAAAAAATAAAGAAATATATCTTCGAAAAAAAAAGAAGATCCCACGCTTTTCTTTTGCAAATGGCGGCGAAATATTGCTCGATTTGAATCGAGCCTTCTTCGATCTTATTCTTTATTTTTATTTTTATTTTTATTTTCTTTTTATATTTATTTTATATATATATATATACGATTAGATAGACACTGCAAGTTTTCTTTTAGAAAAATTAATTCCAGATAATTCCGTTGGAAAAATTAATTCGAATCGTTCGTCTTTGAAAATTAATGGATAAATACATCGATATTTGTATAGGGTAGCTCGAAAGTTCTACTCGGGTGATTTTTTACGACAGATCGATTATTCTCTTGTTCGATACTTTTCAGATTATTTTTTTTTAATCGATTAGAAAAGATGTTAGAAACGGCGAAGGGGTAATTCGAAACTATGGCTTGTTAACAGTAATATACATACATATATTTATTCTTGCAAAGTTATCTCGAAGATAATAGTTTCTAGCGAGAAATCTCTCTCTCTCTCTCTCTCTCTCTCTCTCTCTTGCTCGTATACACACATACATATAGATATATCTTATCACGAACTTACAAACGATACGTATCATTTCGTAAACAAAAGTAGACTCTAAGTCCATGGATGAGTAATACTTGAGTCATACACACACACACACAGAGAGAGAGAGAGAGAGAGAGATCTGATCTACAATCAACATTGATGCAAAATCTCTTTCTCTCTCTCATTATCATCATCATTATCAAGAAAAATAAATAAATAATTAAAATGAAGGTATATTATTAGACATTGCATAGACGAAAAAAGAAAGAATTGATTAGAAAGTTACAAAAAACAAAAGAGAAAAAAGAAAGAAAGAAAAAAGAAAAGAAAAGGAAGAGAAAAAGGAATTGATTACAAAATTTCTCTCCATCTTTTCTTTTTTCTCACCTTTCTCTTTTTTTCCACTCTCTTTTCCTCTCTCTGTCTTTTTTATTTACTCATTTTTTATTTCTCGCTTCACAAACAAGACTGTAAGTGAGTACGTATAATCTCGAAGAAGAACGTAGCGACTCTTCCGTTAACATGTCTCCTAAGAAAGGAGCTTCGTTTCGACCTTGAAGTACCCTCTTACGCGTTAAACGCGATAATAGGATTCTCCTGAAGGGGTGGTGGCAAAGGGGGATGAGGGTGATAGTAGTAGTGGTGATGGTAATAGTAGTAATACATACACTAGTAACAGCAATAGTAATAGTAGTAGTAGTAGTAGTAATAGTAGTAATAGTAGTAGTAATGTATGCGAGTTCGACGATAAATGAAAATAGGCATCGAAGGGTAGTATACTTCCTCTCTCTCTCCCTCTCTCTTTTTCTCTCTCTTTCTTGCCGTTTCATGCAGGTGTGTAAGAAAAGGATAGATAGGTAGATAGATAGAGTGAGATAGAAAATAAGAGAGAGAGAGGGTGAGTGGAAATATAGGGGCGCGGTAGTGCTGGCTCTCTCGGCCTGGGGGAAGCAAAAGCTTTCTCTCTCTCTCTCTCTCTATCTATCTATCTATCTATCTATCTCTCTCTCTCTCTCACTCTCATCGTTCTCACCCTCGTACCGAGCAGTCGTCTATCGACCCACCACCACCCCCGGTGGTGAACCTTCCCTGAAGCTTACACGTACCTCTTTCTCTGTCTATCTCTATCTCTATCTCTATCTATTCTATCTATCTATCTATCTATCTATCTATCTATCTATCTATCTATCTATCTATCTTTTATTCTTTCTCTGTTTCTCTTTCTTTCTCTCTTTTACTCTAAAAACCCCGGAAAGCCTTCCATTCGTTCGTCGATCCTCGTACGAACTAACGCTTTTTATTCTCCCTCTTCCACTTTGAGGTTAGAACCTAATTTTCTATCTCTTTCTCTCTCCCTCTCTCTATTTTTTTTTGTTTTTCTCTTTTTCTTTTCTTTTCTTTTCTTTTTGTTTTTGTTCTCTCTGAAATTTTTTCTTTTCGATAAAAACGAGCTCATCCCTTTTTACAGTTCGATCGCTATCAATAATTTTAAACGTTGTTTTTTTTTTCTTTTTCTTTTTCTTTTTTCTTTTCTTTTTCTTTCTTCCTTCCTTTCTTTCTTTCTTTTCTTTTTCTTTTTCTTGTTCAGATCCATTTGACCTATTGCATAAGTAAATTCTCTCTCCTCCTCTTTCTTTCTTTCTTTCTTTCTTTTCTTTTCTTTTTTTTTCTTTTTTTTTTTTTTGTACATTTCGACCGAGAATTTTTGTAATAGCTTCAAAGATAAATAGCTTCTCGGTCGGTAAAGAAGATTTTCTTTTCTTTCTTTTCTTGCTGCTTTTTTTTTTTTCTTTCAACAACGTTCATAAGACTCTTTTTTAAATAGTTCCTTGTTAATGAACTCGAGAGAGACGGACAATGAGAAGAAGAGAGAGAGAGAGAAGGAATAAGAGGGAAAGAGATAGAACGTGCCCCGCCCACATCGTTATAATGTTCATCGTACTTTCCTTACTTCTTCGTTCATTCATTAAATCGAACTCGTTTCACGCCTTTTTTCTTCTTCCTTCTCACCTCCTTCTCTTCTTTCTCTTCCTCCTGTTTCTTCTCTTTTTTCTTTTTTCTTTTTTTACGTAAGGTTTGCAACATTACCGTCAAAGTAACAAGTATTTACGTACTCGTAAAAAATATCTATATACTTCGTTCATTCGAACGTTTATAATAATATTGCAAATGGCAATGAATTTTCTTGCGATATTTTCCCTTTTGTTTTTTGTTTTCTTTTTTTCATGTTTTTTTCTCTATCTTATCGTTCGGATAAATACCGTAGTTTATCTGCACTCGGTCATGATAGAAAAGTTTCCTAGTCGTGGGCTAGGAAAATGTTTCTAGGCGATATCTAAAAATTAATTAATTTTTAAGGTTAATTTTTGTTTGTTTGTTTTTTCTTTTCTTTTTTTTGCCCTTTCTTTTCTCTTTTCTCTTTCTCCTTCTTTCAGATACAAAACCGACTCGTTAATATTACTACGTTTCTCAATTGAATGTCTGAAACGTCTTGGAAATGGAGTAATTAATTTTTAAACTCGTTTAGTGTTTCTTTTTTGTGATTATACTAGGTACTTTCGACCTATCTCTATACGGAGATACGTGCACGCTTGAAATTTTTATTTTATTTTATTTTATTTTATTTTATTTTATTTTTTAATAATAGACAGCTTATCTCACGAGACACGACTATTAAAATCATTAGAGTATTAAAATGGTTTCCCCGTTATAGAAACCATTTTAAAAATGGCGTCACACAAAAATGTCCATGAATATATATATATATACACACGTAGCATAAAAAAAGAATTAATGAAACCACTTCTCTCCCCTCTCTCTCTTTTTCTCTCTCGTCACCAAGATAGAAGACTCTTTAAACTTTTCAAAGAACGTAGTAACGTTTTTGTCCTACGTATGTATGTAAGCTTAAGGTGATATATAAAATGGTGAATATTAAAAATACCATATAAGAGAGGTGTTTAGAGTTAACCTACGTCATACGAATAATTGTGTGGGTAGCAATGGTAGCCATATTTAGAAGAAGAGAAGGTAATAAAAAAAAAAAAAAAAAAATGAAATTAACCTTAAGAGAAAGAATAAGATAGAAAAATAATTTTATTTTTCGTTTTGCGATGTCAAATGAATCTGAAGATAAATCTGATAAACAACAAAAGCGATAACAATAATAATAATAAAAGAAAATCAAAAAAAGGATGATAAAAAAAATCATAAAAAGATAAATTAATAACGCAGTAAATATATATATATATACACATATAGGAGACAAAAAACAATAGAGAATAATAGAGAGAGAATAATATAGGGTGGGCCAAAGATATATACATAATTCAAAGAAAATCAATCGCACTTTTATCCGAATAATTTTATTTCTTTTTTTTTCTTTCTTTCTTTTTTATGATTCAGATTGTAAAACTATAAGTATCTTAAGAATTTCATGACCTATATAGAAACTTTCGGGCATTCCTGTAATTTGAAAATTGGCTGGTAAATAGAAAACAAAAATGATAGAGAAAGACGTAGACAGAAAAAGACAGAGAGAGAGAGAGAGAGAGAGAGAGAGAGAGAGAGAGAGAGAGAGAGAGAGAGAGAAGTGCGTATAGCGCGGGAATTTCAAACGTAATTTTCCGCGCCATTTACTACCTCATGGACCATTTATATCTCCGAGAGATTCCGATACCTCTCTTTTCGCGTTTATTAGAAGAGCCTAGAAGGTCGAAGCCGGCATTTCCTCTCGAATAATCTCTCTCGGCGGTGGCCGCCAACCAAGCCAGTGAGTCATCTCTCTCTCTCTCTCTCTCTCTCTCTCTCTCACTGTACTGTCTTCCTCTCTCTTTCTCTCTCTCTCTTTCTCTTTTTCGCTTCCTTCTTCTCGCCATGATGTGTCCCATATTTTTAAACCGATCTACCCTCTCCCTCTCTCTTTTTTCCTTTCTCTCTCTCTCTCTCTCTCTTTCTCTATTTATCTATCTATCTATCTATCTATGTATCTATCTATCTCTATCTCTTTCTTTCGCTTTTAAATTATTTCAATCATTTATATATTTTAACAGTATGATTAACGTTTAAGTTCATTCATTGTACGAATAAATATTTCGAAGGTTCTCAATCTCTCTCTTATTTTAATCATTTATATATACGTGACAACAGGGTTGGTTGGTCTCTGTAATAATTCCCCCTAGGTAGGTGGATGAGAGAAGAGGGATGAAGGGGTGGTCAAGTACTATCCATCGAAAAGTTCCTAGATCATTTTAAAAATCGATTACGTATATATATCGTACGTAAGGTAGTTACGTACTTGTCGAACGTTTTCGTAGTTTTACGATTTGAGAAAAGATGAGAAAAGAAGAGAAAAGGAAAAGAAATTGGATTAGAAAATTGATGATAAGTATAATAAAGGAGTTTACAATCGTTTTCGTAATGTCGCCTAGGAACTTTTCATTCCGTCTAGGGACTCTCGGACCACGCCCTCTATATTTTAACACTGTAATTATAACGTGCAATAATTATTTCGATTCGTAGAACGAATCTTCAGTGGTTCTCAACCTCTCATTTCTCTTTACTTTCAATTATTTCAATATCGCATATATAAATGTTGTGTGATTACAACAATGTAAAATATGTTTTCAATATCGTTACGATATATGAAGAAATTGTCAGTGGTTCTCAATTTCTCTCTTTTTTTTTTCTATATTTTTAATTTATGAAATTTTATTCATAAATTATTCATATGTGTGTGTGGGTGGGTGGATGTGTAATTTTCTTAGGTTTCATGACACGCACGTAAAATCAATTTTTTTCCGTTTCTATTCTCCTTCCGTTTATGTTTTTATCATAAATCATTAATTTCGTAACCGATTTATATAACAAAATCTCTTCAACCGATCATCGTAATTTTTGTTTAGTCATGGTAGATTTCGTTTTATTCGAGATGCAAACAGATTCCCGGAAGTGTTTTTTTCCATTCAAAATTTCCTTCGACTTCCTCTTTTGTATGTATGCATGCATGTATGTGTGTGTGTACGTAAGTACGTATATACGTATACATTTTTAAATGGTACGCGTACGTAAAGCAGACTCTGGCCGTTCGCCCGTTTTCATTCATGATTTTGCAAAAGTAAGAGAGAAAGTGAGATAGGTAGGTAGAAAGAAAAAGAGAAAGAGAGAGAAAGGGGAAAGGAGAAAGAGAAAAAAGAGAGAGATGGTGACAGTAGTGGCGTGATGACCGTGCTGACGACTTCGTGACTTTTGACGTGTACTTGTAAACCCTCAAGATGCGTGCTTTCCATCCATTCAAAATTATTTTAATTCGTTTTTTCTTTTTTTTTTTGTCCATAATAATTTCTTTGCCAATTGTTCATGTTTTTGATGAATTGTGCCCGATACAATAACGTCGATAAACAAAATGGCGGAGAAAGTACCAAAAAACTGATTTATTTTAAGCACAAATAATCTTTGTTAAATTCTGTACGATGGTATTATAAAAGAAGAAGAAAAAAAAAAAAGAAGAAGTATTTTTTATATTGCAGAACGAAAAAGAAAAAATGATAGGAAAAAAAATCTACACACTATCGTGAAGAATCATATATTTCTTTAGTTTTGTTCCATAGATAATTTTGTTGATTACGTGCATTGTTGTTAAAAAACAAGAAAATGGCGGAAAATGACGATACTTCGAGAACAATTTCTTTTTCTGTCTTTTCTATTTTTATTTTATTTTATTTTATTTTATTTTATTTTATTTTATTTTATTTTATTTTGTCAATCTCTCAATCGAGAAGTGTCACGTGACTTGTAATTCAAAACGATTGGTCGATAATCGTTTACTTATCAAAATGGCGTCGATTTCGTACGAATTTTGAAATCTTTTTGAAATCTCGAATTCACGATCGTTACTACTCACGTTAACGTAGCATGGTTCGTAGCTATATAAAACGAAGGCACTAGTTATGTTTCGTACGCGTAATGTGTCGACAGGGACGAGAATACACGTGATGTGTGTATGTATGTGTGTGTGTGTGTGTATGTGAGATATATTAATCCGGTTTTACCGAGCACGCGATGGAAAGAGAGATTAAGAAGACCCATGAGATTTTCTTACGGGTATTTCAATTGCATTTGAAATTATAATAGAATATTAGAATGGTGTGCTTGGTTTTCATCTCTGTTTTATTGTAAAAAAAAAAAGGAAAGAAAAAGCAGAAAAAAGTAAGTAAATAGAAAAAAGAATATAAAAAAAAAGAAAATAGATAAAAATATTCGGAAAAAAAATATTTGTCAACTTTTTAAATTATCTTTTTTAATAATAATAATAATATTATTATTATTAGTATTATTAATAATAATATTATTATTATTAAAAAAGAAAGGAAAAAGAGAATTTTAAAGTTAAGATTTGTTTCCAAGAAATTCTAATTCCAAACATGTTCTCTGTTCGTGCTTTAAGAGCGTCAGCGATATAACTTAATGATGCACGTACATATGTATGTATGTATATGATTCACTTAGTAGTAATGTATATGTATGTACTTGATCGGAGCAACGATAATTATACGACTAGCTTTTAATTTGATGTCGCTCTCTTTGAGCTCGAGCGCCATGATATTATCTAAAGTGTGGTCGTGACAATTTTCTATGACAATTTTTTCAAAATTAAATTCATTCGACTGTATAATATGCATACATACATATATATATATATATATGTTTATGATATAAATTCTCCATGTAATTGCACGAAAGAAAAATTACTAATTAAATAAAAAATTTAATGAATTAAAAAAATATATACCTACATATATATATATATATACATATATAATTATTCATATGTCAATTTTTATAAATAAGTTAGCTGAAAAAAATATTTACAATTTTTACTTCTAATTTCTTTTTTATTTTGTCACATACATTTACATGACAAGTAAACATTAATATTTTTTTCTCTATCTATGAATGGGGTTTTTTTTTCTTTTTTTTTTCTTCTTTTTTGACCCACCTTGTAGAAGCCGCATTCGTCATGTTAGTCGCGTGTTTACCGAGAACACCTCGCTCTTTTCCTCTTAACCCCTTTTCTTGGAGTAAACTTTTATACGCTATTACTATAAATACCAGTGATTAACAAAAGTAAAGTCTCATCGGTTACTTTATTTTCATTCATTCGAAGTCGAAGACACGCGTGCCAAGAAATTTTCTAAGAAATCTAATCCTGATCTTACATATTGATGTGTGTATAAGCGAGTAATATGTGTATGCCAGGGTGGGACCAAAAGTTACGAAACGATTTAAAAAAATTTGCTCTTTTTAGAGAGATCTTTTAGATCAATTTTCTTTTCTTTTTTTTTTTTTCATATTAAAAAGAAACTACAGAACCTATAACTACAATTTACAAACTATAAAAAGTTCTCGAAAAAAAAAAAAAAAATGTAATTGACTTTTAAAATCATTTAGAAATTTTTAGGGATTAGTCTAGGAGATTTTAATCGTGTTTCGTTTTTTTTTCCTCTTTCCTTTTTATTATTATTTATTTATTTTTTTAAATCTTTTCTTTTTTTCTATACATTCGACATGGCTGCTGGCATATCAGGTCGCCGCCATTGTGTTGAACTTCAAAGAGAAGACTCTTACAAAAGTCATTTTCCTGGAGTATTGCTAGCCTTTCTTAATGCGATGACTATTGTAATTGGGGTCACCACCCTTATCCCTGCCCCTTCACCCTTCAGCCTTCACCCTCCAACCTCCATTTTCCACCGATGATGGCTGCTACTCAATTTTGCACTTGACATTATTTCGAGCGTTTATAAGTTTCGTTTACTCGCATTTCCGTCGGTAAAACATGAACAACGATTTTATGAGGAGATTAATTATTTTGTGTGTGTGTGTCTATATTTACTTTTATTACTTTTATTATTTAAAAAAAAAAAAAAAAAGAGAAAAAAAATAATAAAAATAAAAATTTACATCGGTGAAACAGAACGACGAAATCGGAAAATTCATTTCTTATATCTGATTATACTTTATTATTTATTAAAAATTATCTGAAATGATTTTCTTCTTCTTCTTCTTCTTATTATTATTATTATCAGATTTATATAAAATCGATTTAATAAAAAAGAAATTCTATTTTAATCGAAGATAAGTATACCAAGAATACTTTTATAGATTGAATATACTTGAATAAGATTTTCCAAGGATTTAGAACGATTTTTTATATAGATATATTTAATTGTATCAATACGTACACGTATACGCGTTAAACACATAGATGTATGTGTATGTAACTAGATGATCATCGATAATAATCTATTCTCTTACTCCAATGAACAGAGAAAAAGATTATACGTATGTGTGTTTGTGCGTGTATGCGTATGTATGTACAGGTCCATTAGCGACGCTTGCTTTATGGTGCGTATGAATAGGAGTCATAAATTCATCTATTAATTAAGATCAATCGGTTGCAAGTGTATTTGTGAGATAAGATAAGATAAAAAAGAAAAAGAAAAGGAAGGGAGTAAAAAAAGTATTAATAATAATAATAATAACAACAATAATAATAAAAATTCGACGACGATTAACAAACACAAAAATAACAGAAAAAAGTAATGATAGTAACGATTAAAAAAAAAAAAAAAGATGGATGATAATTAAGGGGAGAAGAAAAGAAAAAAAAACAGAATTAATTTAATCTCGTATAATATGTACTCGGATTTTAATTTCAAATATTTTTTTTTTTTTATATTTGTACATATCGTACCACTATACAATAATTTAATCTCTTTTTCGTTTTATCTATTTATTCATTATTTCATTTATTCGTTCGTTCGTTCGTTCGTTCGTTCATTCGTTCCTTCATTCATCTATCCATTCATTCATTCATTCATTCATTTATTTATTTATTTCTTTTTCTTTTGAAAATGTCGTAGGTACTGGTGAATCGGGAAAATCCACGTTCATCAAACAGATGAGAATTATTCACGGCTCCGGTTACTCGGACGAAGATAAAAGAGGATTCATCAAGCTGGTCTACCAAAACATATTCATGGCGATGCAGTCGATGATACGAGCGATGGAACTACTCAAGATCGAGTACGCGGAATCATCGAATATAGTTAGTATTATTATCTCTGACAATCGATCAAACTTATAACTTTCGACATTTCTCTTAATATACTTCAAATTATATAGTATATATCCGTACATACATACGTACGTATGTATATATATATATATATATGTATATATATAATAATTATAATTTTGTCTAATCATCTACTAAATTTAATAACAATCCGATATAATATAATTAATATCCAAAAATCTAGATTGATATAACTTCAAAAATTATCTCATTCTAACCAAATTTGCATTCGTTACATATATAATTAACACACATGCACATTCGATTAACCTAACCTCGAAACATTTCTCTCATTTTCTAATCTAAATTTATATTAATTACACACACACACATGCTCGCGTATATATATATATATATAATACGTGTAGGTGGTATGTGTATATATCGTGTATCTCATATTATCGTCGTCTATTTTCTCATCTTCCTTTATTGTTTTTTTTATTTTTTATTTTTTTATTTTTTTATTTTTTTAATCCAGGAAAAAGCGGAACTTGTGAGAGCAGTCGACTTTGAGACGGTCACGACATTCGAAAGTCCATATGTTGAAGCGATCAAGGACTTATGGGCAGACGCCGGAATCCAAGAGTGTTATGATCGCAGACGAGAGTATCAACTAACAGACTCTGCTAAGTAGTGGGTATCTTTGTTCTTTTTTGGTTTTTCTTTTTTTTTCTCTCTTTAAAAAACAACAAAAATCATCATCCGAAGTCCTCAACTTCTTCCATTTTCTTTCCTATCTCTTCTCTCTCTCTCTCTCTCTCTCTCTCTCTCTCTCTCTCTCTCTCTCTCTCTCTCTCTCTCTCTCTCTCTCTCTCTCTCTCTCTCATTCTCAGGTAGTAGTTTGTATTCGAATTACGTTTGAATCCATGATGAAATCGTAAGTAAAAATAAAAAGGAAAAGAAAGTCCGCTGTTCAATTTAATAAAGGAGGGAGAAAGAAAAGAAGTATGAAAGAAAGGGAAAGGAAAGAGAAAATGATGATTACTTAATAGATGAATAAAAAAGGAATTAAAAAAAAATGGCGGCCTACTCGATCGGTAACTATTATCACCCGACATTTAATTCATTATTTCGATTCGAATCATTCATTAATGCGCACACACATATACACGATCGTAAATTCATCATTCTTTAAAGTCTTTTTTATTCTTATAAAACTCGATAATAATAATTATTATTATTATTATTTCCAAGCGATGATAATTAACTATAATATAACTACGATGTATATATTGTATATATCATTCTTTACATTCTTTTTTATTGTTATTATAAAATTTGGTAACAACAACAATAACAATAATAATAATAATAATAATAATAATAGTAATAATTGTTATTATTTTCAAATGATACAATTACCGATTTTAAACTTTTTTATATATACATATATAATAGTGTACACACATACACGTGCGCGCGTAGTGTATGAGGTGTGTATTACGTTCTGCCGCGTGGACAGGCACGCCATTTTAAATTGTAGCGGCAGAAATGAGAATTAAAGTCGATCATTATCCCTACTCTCTCTCTCTCTCTCTCTCTCTCTCTCTCTCTCTCTCTCTCTCTCTCTCTCTCTCTCTCTCTCTCTCTCTCTCTCTCCTTCCCTCCTCCCTCTCTCTCTTCCTCGTGCGATTCAAGTTGAGACGTTTTGCAGGTTAATTATCAAATCTTTGACAAGAAAAGTGTTTCCTCGTTAATTATTCTTTTGTTTCTTTTTTCTCATTCTTAGGTATATCAAGGAAGATGTCTTATCATAAAACCGTATTAATAACAACCGTATAAATATATATTTATACGTATATACATAAGAAAAAATAAGGTCCCAAAAATTTGTAATTTCTCTCTTTCTCTCTTTCTCTCTGTCTCTGTCTGTCTCGATCGATCGATCGATCGATAATCGTTCCGTCGCACAGCACGATTAATAATCTTATCTATCTATCGATCTATCTATCTATCTGTCTTTTTTTTTTTAAATTTCGTTCTTCGTTTCTTTTTTTTTCTCGATTAAAAATTTTCCATTAATATTATTTACTTATTTACTTTTTCTATTACACCCATTTGTTCTCTCTCTCTCTCTCTCTTTCTCCTTTTTTTGGACGATCGCTCTCTCCTCTCCACACGGCATTAGGTATTGAGAACACGATGTTTCAGTTACCTAATGGAGATAGATCGAGTTGCGGCGCCAAACTATCTCCCTACAGAACAGGACATACTTCGTGTGAGAGTACCTACTACCGGTATAATTGAGTATCCTTTTGACTTGGAAGAGATCCGATTTAGGTATGTCTCTCGTTGTGCGACGAAAGGATGAAGCTGCCTGTGTGCCTGCCAACTATTTGCTGTCTTATTCTCTCTCTCTCTCTCTCTCTCTCACACACACACACATACACATATACATACTCTGTCTATCTCTCTCGCTCTACAATCCTACTATTCATCCATCTCTCTCTCTCTCTCTCTCTCTCTCTGTCTCTCTCTCTCTCTCTATCTTATACCCTTCCTCTATCTCACTCTCTCTCTCTCTCTCTCTCTCTGCATTGTGTCTGCATCCATTTTGCAACTTTACTAATCGTGCAACTTTATACACCACTACACCATGGGACTCGTAATTCGTTGAATAGTTCTATCTCATTTTCTTTCTGTTTTTCTGTTTGTCTGTGTCTTTCTTTCTCTCTCGTTCTCTCTCTCTCTCTCTCTCTTTCTTTCTTTTTGGTTTTCTCCCTCTTTTCTTTTTTATCCAATAGCAACATACCCACAGCCCTTTCTACATCTCCCTCATTATTCATTTTTAATAGCAATATTTGCGTTATCGTCTCGGTCTATTTTTATTAGGGTTGTTAGGATAAGGTGGGACAATTTATTTTTCCTATTTATTTATTTTTTTATTTTTTTCTCTTACTTCAGGAACCGTCCAATCACGTTCGAGGATTTCTCTCTTTTTTTTTCCTTTCTTCTTCTTCTTCTTCTTGTTCTTTTTCTTTTCTACTTGCAGGACGAATTTGACAAGGATAATAATAATAATAATGATGATGATAATAATAATAATAATAATAATTATTATTATTATAATACAAAATAAGTTGTTAGTAAATTGTTATTCGACGATGGTTTTTTTTTTCTTCCTCTCTTATTGTTACATTCTTTTTTATTTTTATTTTTATTGTTTTATATATATATATATGTATGTATGTATGTATATTTATATATATATGTATATATATATATGTATGTATGTATATTTGCATGGCATGCACTGTGTCAGACTGTTGCTTCGTTTGTTTTTACAGTTATCTTAGTGACCTAGAACGTATTGAAAAGCCTGATTTTCTTCCTACCGAGCAAGATATTCTTCGGGCTCGAGCTCCCACTACCGGCATTATAGAATATCCATTTGATCTGGACTCCATCATATTTAGGTACTAACGCAAAATATATATGTATATAATATTTTTTATTTAATATTTTTTTATTTATTTTATTCTAATTTATAATTAGTACAAAGTATTTTACAGTATATGTGTATATATATGTATGTATATGTATGCGTGTGTACGTACGTATGTTGTATTACATACGTATGTATTTTATACATATATATATATGTATGTATGTATATATTTGTATATATAATATATATATTAAAAAATATATATATATTATATATATATTACACAATTCTGATATTTTTATATACACATTTATTTAAAAAGGATTCTTTTTTTTTTTTTTAATTTTTGACTCAGGTATTACACACACACACACGTTGTTATGGGTTACATTTTTCTTTTTCTTTTTTTTTGTTATTTTTTTTTTTCAGAACTGTTCACAGAATATTTTTATACCTATTTAACTTTTTATTTTTTCATTTATTTCTTCAAGATCTTTTGTTTTTCCATTTCATTGTGATATATTTTACAGCAAAGGGATAAAATCAATCTACAAAGTACGAGTTTCAAAAAAAAAAAAAAAAAGAAAAGAAAATGTGTAGTAAGCGCTATATAATATTAGCTCGCAATATGGCTGTTTTGTGTTGTGCGTTCAGTGTTCTTTTTAAAAATGTACAGAGAGATCGTTGCTTCTATATTCGTTATATATGATGTATACGAGTCAGCACGATTCAATAAAGAATATTCTTTTTTCTTTTCTTCTGTGCATTTTGCTAATTCCCTTGATTGGTTGAATTTTTTTTTTCTTCTATAATCTCTCATTTTCTTTCTCATGCATCGAATATAAGAAAAGATTGAATTAAAGAATCGTACTCTCTTTTTGCACATCACCTAAGCGGGATCTCTCGTATGCATGCTGTAATTTTCAATAAATTCATGTTTTTCCTTTAACACAAACACTACAGGCATGCCTCTTTTCTAATCTTTAATGATCTCTTCGCACAGTGTTCCTTGTATGTTAGTAAATTGTATCGATATTCGTGTTGATTGTTTTACTATGATGAGAATTATACATATACATGATTACGTAGATAATTTTTTTTATATATTTTTTTTTATATATGTATATATACATACACATAAATGCAGTATATATCATTTTAAGTATCGAAGAGTGGTTCTAATCTATTTAATGATATTTTGCAGGATGGTAGATGTAGGTGGACAGAGATCGGAAAGAAGAAAATGGATTCATTGTTTTGAGAACGTCACTTCCATTATATTTTTAGTAGCTTTAAGTGAATACGATCAAATTTTATTCGAATCGGAAAACGAGGTAAAAAAGATAACGATATGTAAATATTTTATGATAATAGATATACATATTTATTGATTAATGAATTTTATTTAAAATATACATACATATATTTGTTTTCTAGAATCGAATGGAAGAAAGTAAGGCGCTCTTCAAAACAATTATAACATATCCCTGGTTTCAACACTCTTCCGTTATTTTGTTCCTAAATAAAAAAGATCTACTCGAAGAGAAAATAATGTATTCTCATCTGGTGGATTATTTTCCTGAATATGATGGTAAGTCAGGTTATTTATATTTTCTTCATCTCCTGAAATTATTAGTACATATATATATATATATATATATATATATATATATACGTATATATATATATATATATACACACACACATATACACACACACACACACGATGAATGTTATGAAATACTACACACCATGTCAAAGACACAAGGACTTTTGATACTTTAATTGTATTAGAAAAACAGTAACCACCTACCTTTATATGTATTATTCTTTATTTTAATTCAACAAAAAAAATATTTGATGAAATTAGTATATGTTTAGAAACAGTTTCTAGGAATGCTATATGATAGAGATGAGTATGGACATTTGCCAAATAAGAAAAGTAAATTCTCTATAATATTATATGTTGATACGTATTACTTGGTACATAGAGTGCGTACATCATTTTATTAGACAATCAATAAGTTTTATGGTATAGGCCCAAAGCAACAAGATGTACCAGCCAGGGAATTCATCTTAAAGGTCTATCTCAATTCGAATCCTGATCCTGACCGCATGTGCTACTCTCACTTCACGTGTGCGACAGGTCTGTTTAAGTACAACTTGTCCTGGCCAAAAATTGTTTTGTAGCAAGTTTCTCGTAGCAATTTTTTCAATTGACCCAGTAATCGTAAAACATGCAGTTATATAAAGCTTTCCCCTTTTTGACACAAGAGAATCTATATATATATATATATATATATATATATATATATATATAGATATATATATGTATATATATAAGGCGCACTATATTATCTATATCTCTCTTCCATATTAATAATATATACCAAAATCTCTATCTCTCTCCTCTGTGTCTTGATTTTACTTAATAACTAATATCTCATTCGTGATTTGTATTACGTAGAATTAATACAGAATCAAATATTCTAAGTGCATACATGTATCTTTGAGCCGGAGCTACAAAATTTTTCATCGACTTGAACCACTTGTCCACAGTGAACGAAGAATTTCGCATTACGAGACACACACATACACAACACAATACAACCCAACATAGACAGACAAATAGACAAACACGTATACAAATACATATATATTTTTACAGACATCTTATATACATATATTTTTTATCTTAGTTACTTAAGACATATAAAAGTATTTATCACCTTTATGTAAGATATTTAGCTTATTACTGGTGCTTTCGAAAGGCTTCTTTGACGTATGCTGCAACTAATTAGATAAGCTACCCTTGGAACACATATATATTGGATTTAAGCAAACTTAATTATTTTATTAAAATTCCCCCTCTTCTGTAATACTATTGTATTTAATACTAGAATATTCACCATTTATATCATCGTCGTTAAGAACTTCTACGCATTCTACAGGATTCTTTTATCTCTATTTGGTACATATATAACGTTATAGCTCATTTTTTAGAGAAATATTATTTATACGACTTCATGATTATATTTATAGCAAAAAGGTCTGTGGTATAAAAAAAAAAAAAAAGAAAAGAAAAGAAGAAAAGAGAAAAAAAAGAGAAAAAGACTTATCGTATAAACATACATTCTCCATACAGACATATAAAATAATCTATCATTTTTTAATAGATTTTTTCTTTCTTTTTTTTTCCCTTTTTTCTTTTTCATACACATTCTCAATCTCAGTATTCTATACTCAATCTCAAACTAAATATTAAAACGATTCAAAAGAAATATTATTTCACTAATTTATTAATTCTACATATATAATATATCACTAATGATTGAGTCACCTTAATTAACCATAAATCTTTTTGCTTTCCGAAAATGTAGAAGTAATATTTCAGCCTATTTGCTTGCTGTAAATTTCACAGGCCCACAAAGAGACGCCATAGCTGCTAGAGAATTTATTCTAAGGATGTTTGTCGATCTAAATCCAGATAGTGAGAAGATTATTTATTCTCACTTCACATGTGCCACAGGTAGGAAACATTAAAAGTTGTTATGGCAAAATATATATATATATATAATTATATATTTTTCATTGTATATCTCTTATACGTATGCCTCGTAATATTGCTTTTGGGAATGTTGTGTGCTGTAGCGTGTATCTTGCCTGCATCCTTCTATCAGAGGTGTGTAAATTTAATATTATTATTAAGTTTTCATATTGAATTAATTTTTTTTTTTTGCTTTATGGGGGAAAAAAAAAATTAACCGAGGAAATAATCTGATTGTTATAATTGCATGCTGCTTGTGATCGGGATCATATAACAGATACGGAAAATATCAAGCTTGTGTTCTGTGCCGTAAAGGATACAATTATGCAGAGTGCTCTTAAGGAATTCAATCTCGCCTAATATGGCCTATGGACGAATTTTTTCAATTACATTTTATTATATACAATGTGTTATAAGTGATTTTTTGTCTACACGTTAAATTGCTTCTACTTATCAAATATGTGTCCAGATTTTTTACATTATGTTTATCTTCTCATGCGAATTCATTAATATATTATAGAGTCAAATGATAGATCGAACTTGTTTATTTGTTTAAAGTGCAATAAGAATGTCAATCTCCATTTCCTTTTTCAATTATATACTATTACAATGTTTCCTCTTTTAACGTTAAGTACTATCTCAAGATATTATTACTTGCATGTATACAAAACACGATATACTTCTCATCGTTTGTAACATATCCAAACACTTTGTCTTCTTTGATTACTTTCGTTGTTAAAATTAAATAAAGCAGTGAACTTTTGGCAATTTATGCATGCGAGCGGACGCATTTTGCAAAAAAAAAAAAA
>NC_066596.1:5800000-5860000 GCF_905475345.1 Vespula vulgaris | reverse complement strand
TTCTTTTTTTTTCGTTTTCTTTTCTTATCTTTATATTTCTTAATTAAGTTTTTGTTGTTGAATAATTGAAATTTTTCATTATACCTTTTTTTTTTTTTTTTTTTTTTACTATTATTTTATCATCGTTGTTATTATTATTGTTAATATTAGTATTTTTATTTTCTATCTTTTATATATATATATATATATATTAATAGGTTCTCGTTTCAAATTTACCGCCAATAAATGTCTCAATGAGACGAACGAATTTCTCCGTTTTTCTTTTCGGCGATAATTAAAATTTTTAATTAGATTTGCGTGTGTGCGTATGTGCGTTTGCGTATGTATGTGTATGTCGTTATTATCGTATCTTATATTTTATTATTATTGTTATTATTATTATTATAATTATTATAATTATTATTATTATTATTATTATTATTATTATTTATGTAATATATTTAATACGAGTCCTCAGGTCTACATATTAAATTTGCCGCTCATAATTATTATATCTTCGAAGATCGATCGATTTATATTTTTTTTTATCATCATTATCATTTTATCACTATTATTATTACTATTATTATAACATTATTATTATAATTATTATTACTATTACTACCATTACTTATTATTATTATTATTATTATTATTATTATTATTATTATTATCGTTTCATTATTATTTTATATATATTTTATATTTTTTTTAAGTGTTCTAATTTTTAAATTTGCCGCCCCATTATTGACATCTCGAAGATCGATCGATCGATCAATCGATTTATCTATTTCATTTCCCATCTCGACGATCGATAATTTTCATTATACTTTCTTTTTTTTATCATCCATATTATCATTTAAAATCATCATCATCATCATCATCATCACTACTATTACTACTATTATTATCATTACTATTATTATTATTATTATTAATATTATTACTATTATTTTAATATATCAATACATGTCCTCTTAATATATCGAACAGCAACGATCGAATAGAGAAAGAAACAGAGAAACAGAGAAAGAGAGAAAGAGACAGAGAAAGAGAAAAAGAGAGAAAGAGAGACAAATAGATAGAGAAAAAAAAAAACATTAGCAATGCTAGTTCTCAACTAGTTCTTTCTCTTTTTCTTCTCTTTCTCTCTCTCTTTCGATCATACGTGGGCTTCCTTCATCCATATATCGATTATTGTGTGATAGGGGTCAGTAGTGGAGAGCCGTGTTCAACTCGTTGGAGTCCGATACATTTGTAGTTTCTTTCTCTACTTCGACAGTCGTAACGTGACAACACCACATAATATAATAGAAGATAAAAGAGAAGAAACGTATAGTGAATACACCTAGTGTGTATATATATATATATGTATATATATATATGTACATAATTTATTGTTAAAGAAAAAAAGAGAGAGAGAGAGAGAGAGAGAGAAAGAAAAAAGAAAGAGAAAAAAAGATAGAGATATATAGAGAGAGTAGCAGCAACTAGGGCCTACTTTGGAACATGTACATTTTTTAAATAGGGTAAGTAAGCCACTTTGATTTGAATTTTTTTTTATCTCTTATATATTATTATTATTATTATTATTATTATTATTATTATTATTAGTATTATTAATTGTTTTTTCCTTTATTCTTTCTTTTCTTTTCTCTCTATTTCTTTTGTCTTCCTTTCTCTTCTTCGTTAATTCCAAATGAGACTTTCGTTGAGTCCCCCAAATGGTTTTTCGAATTACGAGAGTTAAGAGCACCTTTTCGTTTTTCTTTTTGTTTCTTGTCGTCTCTCCGTTCTTTTTTTTTTTTTTTTTTATTCTTTTCTGTTTAAATTCGGACAGTTTTTTTTTTTTTTTTTACGATACTTCCTTTCAGCATAATTATTTATTCATTATCGTAAATAATTACGAGAGATCAGTATCTATTAATTATTTGATCGATTCGTTTATCTATCTTTTTGTTTCTTCTTCTTCTTCTTCTTCTTCTATTTCTTCTTTTGTCCTTTCTCTTCTCTTTTTCTTTTTCCACACGATGTTTGTTAATAGTTACGAAAGTATATCATCGTATCGGGGTTTAAATATCGATTTGCAAAATGCTTTCATTCATTATTTACCCTTGCTCGTTAATAGCTTGAAATATAATTACAGTACAACATATATGGATCAGAATTAATGTAACATGTATTATAATTTTATTTACATAATTTCTTCGACGAGTACGCGCGACATACATTACGTCGTACAAGAAAATGTGTGTTAACATCGATTTATATTTAACGGTATGTGGGTGAGTAAGAACGTTGCTTTTTCTCGACGAACCTTTCTCTCTTTATTTCTTTTTTTATTTTTCTTTTATTTTTATTATTATTATTATTATTATTATTATTTTTTAATAAATCTCCTATCTATGTAAAACACATCCATACGTATACGTAAATGGTAACACGAGCTAAACCGATCGATTTATGAATTATCGTAATGATAATCATTTTTTTTTTTTTTTTAAATAGACGTACATGTCTTTACACTCCCTCACTATTCACCCCCCATTCCTTGTCACCATAAACGAGAACATTGGTTTCTGCAGAAAATTAAATAACTACACACACACATGTACACGTATATACAGCATATATGAAGGGATTGAGAGTATTACATGTAAGTACTTTTTACGTGTATTCTTCGGTAAAGTACAATAGCATGATGCATTAATTATTACGAAAGTGTATTCTGTGTATATCGTACAAACCATAATCGATATGTTCACAACGTTCACTATAATATGAACGACTAACGGATGTCGTGTAATCGATTAGTTATATACATAAATACGTACATACATATATATGTCGGTATGTGTTATATTTCTATGTATATAGTCTTTTCGTAATGACCTTATTAAACAAGAGACATTATTAAGATATTCCTACGTCATTCGTGTTCGAGATTGTAAAAAAAAAAGGAGAAGAAAAAGAGAGAAAAGAAAAAAAAACAAACAAATTCATTTACAGATTTGTTTTACTTGTTACGATCTTCCTCGTCGTTGTCGTCGTCATGAAGCGTCAACAAATCACGGTGGATATTTCAAATATGGTGTATACAGCTTTCTCCTATTTGGCATTAGCTGGGGCAGTTTGGATTTTCTTGAGACTTCTTCAGGCTTGCTTTTGGCTTCCTCGGCATTTGAAGAAACAAAATGACGTGCAACAGATGTTGCAGGATAAGGTATGTACTCGTTTGAAAAAATCCCGCCGCGATATTTTCCGTCGGTAAATTAGAATCATTGAAGTGCCACCTGGCGAGAGGAATTGTTACTTTTCAATCGGGTCGGTAACATCGTTCGGCAAACTGTTTTATCTATCGTCATCACATGATAACAACGAGCAAACGTTAAATTCGATGGATGCAATGTCTCGTTCGGACTTTAATGATTGACAAGAGATTTCAATTCGTTTTTAATCAAATTTTTTTTTTTTTTTACGATAATACTTTTTTCCAAATCGGACGTGTGTACTTGTATCAAATTTTTTTGTCATACTCGTATTCCGTTTTTCTTTAATAATTCTTTTTTCTAATAATAATGGGAAATAAGTTGAGTCGGTAACATTACCGACTCGTACTACTTTATCTATTACCATCATACGATAACACGAGTAAACGTATGGGATATTGCAGATGCGACATGTTTTCTCGAATTTTATAATATATTATGATTAACAGCTCGTTTTTATTTACTTTTTTTCTTCAAAAAGAATTCTTTCTCTCTCTCTCTCTCTCTCTCTTTTTCTTTTTTCGAAATTGAACATACGCATATCAAACTTTTTATTATCGAAACGAAAATCAAACTTGAAAAAGATTGTGATTCGTTCATTTATTTATTTTTACTTTTACTTTCTCTTTCTTTTATTCTAAGGTGGATAGTTACGAGAGATATATACTCGAATGCGAAGAAAAAGAGAAGACGATGATATTAGGCGGAGAGAGTACGGAGGAGCAAAATATAGATATCACGAAAAAATGGATGGAACGAAGAGAATGTTTGGAAATGTTGAAGCAAGAATTAAAGAAGATACAAGATGGCGATGAGATCGATTATCAGGATTATATTTCTGAATTAGAAGAGGAGGTGGAGGAGGAGAATAAGAGGAAGATGAAGGAAGAGGAGAAAAATGAGAAGGAAGACAAATGTATGGAAGAGAAAATTTCGAGCAAACATGATGGATCGTCGAAACAGTCCGAAGATATGGAATTACTGATTGGTAAAAAAGAAAAGAAAGAGAAAGAGGAAGAGAAGATAAAAAAGCACAAATAATATATATATATATATATATATATATATATATATATACATATATATATATATAAATTTTTGTTCTCCTTTTATCCTCGTCCAACTAATCGAGCTTGTAATTTGTTTTATTTATTTTTTTGACAATTTCTGTGTTTTTTATAATTTGTTTTTTACAATTCTTTTCAACGATTCGTTCGTCCTAACCTTTTTCTCTTTTCTCATTCTGTCATGGCGGCCATGTGTCGACTTATCAAGAAAATGTATTTTTTATATACGTCACTTTGTAATAAAAAAAAAAGTGTATATAGATAATATATTATAGAAGTGTATAGTAATACTATATAAATATATAAAACGAGAGTATGTATTCTCAAGGTATATACATATATATATAATATAGATATAAAATAATAAATCGATCGTAACGTACACACACACACACCCACACGAAACGATATTCTTAAATCGTATTCTTTTTCGTCGTATTCGCATAATCTTCTCTTTTCGCACATCTGATTGTACAATAAAAAGTATATACATATGTACGTGTTTCATATATTTTGTGTTTACCATTGTAATCTTTCTTTCTTTCCTTTTTTTTTTTTCTTTTTCTTTAAGAATCATCCTTAAATGATATAGACAACAAATCAGAAGCATAAATATACATACATACATATATATATATATTTTCTTTTCTCTCTAATCATCCTTAAAAGTGATAAAAGAAAAAAAAAAGATCAGAAGCTTTCACATGTCATTATTTTCCTTTCTCTCTCTCTCTCTGTCTCTCTTTTGTTTTTTTTTCCATTTAATTATCGCACGTCAATCGTGTTTAACGAAGAAACGTTGTTTGCCTTTGAAAAATATCGTAGATTATATCATAATTAGATGCACGTGTGCATCGATTAACATTGACGAAATTTAATGAACGCGTGTACGATGAATATTTAACTTGTCTAAAGAATTCACCTGTATTTTCGTTAGAGCTAACTTCACGTTGTTGGTAACAGGCGTCGTCGACCTCAAGGTCGCGGCCACATTCGAACAACGAGAAGAAAAAGGAGGAAGAACAAGAAGAAGAAATACACAGTCATGTTCGTTCTTGGCTGTTTTCCAACTAGAGCAATATACAAGAATAATTTCGTAGATTGCTACGAGGTTCTTGTTATTAACGTTAACCTGTTATCGACTCTTGCATGTTACAATCGATTATTTATATACATGCATACATTACACGTACATAGATACATACGTTTATAATTTACATTTCCGAACTATAATAATAATAATAAAAGTAAAAATAAAAAAAATATATACAAAAAAAAAAAGAAATAATAATAATAATAATAATAATAATAATAATAATAATAATCGCGATCTTTGCGTATTATAAATTCGTTTAGATAATTCAAAAGATACGAGCAATATAATAGAAATGTTTTATAGATCGACGATATGAAAAATTTGCAAGGTCATCACGGAATTAACCTCTTCTGTCATCTCATCCTTCATAAAGTTACAAGTTTAAACGTTAAACTTTCAACGTCAAAATGCATTCGTACTATACGTTTCGTTCTTTTAGACTTTTTTTTTTTGCATTCAATTTATCATACTCTCGTACACACGCACGATTTTTTTTTATTTTTTTTTTTTTTAAAGAAATATATTTTTTTTTCCCACCATCGGACCATGTTGGTCTCGTTTTTTTTGGCGCGTAAATTATAATCGTTGCGTTGTGTGTGTTTTGAGGTTATGTACGTGAATTTAGGTGTGTTTGTGTGTGTGTGTGCGTGGGTGAGTGCATCGATCGAAGCACCATCGTTTCCCACGTGAACATACCCCAAGGGATCTGCTTTTTCAGGTATGTATCTATTGATCCTGGAACCCTTTCTTTCGATCACGAAGAACCAACTTGTTAAAAAAAAAAAAAATATAATAAAATAATAATAATAATAAAAAAAAGAAAGAAAAAATGGATGATTTTTTTTTTTTTCTTATAGCAATCAAGCAAACAATTCAAAAATGAAGAACGACGTAAATTTTATAATTCGTTGATCATGACCGAGCTTAAGAAAGAGTAACGTTTTATTTGTATATTACAATCGGTTGCGTCACATTAGAATCGTTAAATACCTCGTACCTATACATTGTTTCGAGTTATAATTGAATTTTTGACACACGTGATTATCATTAAAAAAAAAAAAAAGAACGAATAATCGTAAAGAAGGTCTTTCGATAAAGATCTTCTTTTTATTTTGACAATTATAAACAATGGCGTCATATCAGATATATCATTTATTTAAACAGACTTTTTGTATCATTCGATCGAATTACTGTGTATCGTTAATCACTTCGTTGAAAGTATTCGTTTAATGCTTTTGGATAATTATTATCGAGTATTATATATTAGAATCTTTCATTTCAATACATTTCGAATGTACGTTTATTCATCGGAATAAATTCGACGTGTCGTAATATATATATATATATATATATATTAGGAGTATTAATTAATTTGAATCGTAAATTTTGGAAAGTAATCGAAAAAGAAATTTTTCCATTATTAACATATTTATAAAGATAACGCGTCGATATCTTAGAAATATATAAAAAAGGAAATAATATAACCGTCACACGCACACACGCTTGCACATGCACGCATACAATCATCATTGATACGTACGTATACGAAATATACGTTATAAATCGACGTGTTACCAAAGTTTGCCGCGAGGTGTCACTAGTAGTGGCAGGGTAGAGGGGCTCAAGATACGATCCAGTCTGGTTCGAGCCGCGCTAGTGTACGGGTGGGTGGTAAGGTGGTGAAGGTGGGAGGGTTAGAGAGGTAAGAAGGGTGAAGTTAGCCGCGCATCGTTTGGTAAGAGAGAGGTAGGTTAGGTGAAAGGGTGGGGGGGGGAAACGAGTAACGGACAACGAGCGTATCAATCAACGTGTGTGTGTGTTATGTGCGCGAGTGTATGTGACGCGTATATATAGGCTGGCATGTAATAGTGCGTGTATATAAAGCGATAAAGCTAATTGTGTGCGGTTACCTGATCAAAGAAGAAGAATTTTTCACGAATTTTCTTTTCCTTCGGAAACAAATTCGAATTTTATCGATGACATCTATATATACATGAACATAGATATATGCGTATTAGAGAAAAGAATAGTAGGTTAATCGAAAAAAAAAAAGAGGACAAATAGAGTGTACGAGAGAGAGAGAGAGAGAAAGAGAGCGAGCGAGCGAGCGAGAGAAAAAAAAGAGAGAGAGAGAGAGAGAGAGGGTGAAGTACTCCCTCTCAAGATATAACAAAAGGGTAGGAAGTACGATGTCGTCCAGTAAAACCGGTCGACGTCAAACTTTTATTCACTGATAGAGTATATTTTCGTCGATGTACTCGCTCGTCGCAAATCCAGAAGTTGAGGACGACGATGATAGCAATAGTCATGCCGACGCGAACAAACGAACTAGTACGACTGGCACTGTTGTACGTTACGATGAGCCACATTCTGAAGAGAATGACGACAGTGATGTATCAACGTCTTCTGTTAGGATAAGAAAGAAACGCAAGGGGTAAGTTTTGTTTATTATTTATTTATTATTTTTATTTTTATCGTCGTCGTCGTCATGTTATCATCATCATCATCATCATCATCGTCGTCGTCGTCGTCGTCGTCGTTGTCGTCGTTCGTCATTATTATCATTTTTATTATTATTATTATTCCTTTGTTTTTATAAGCGTGATACAAGTGATCACAGTTAACAAACATTTCTATCGGGAATTATTCGTAAATAACAAACTTGTTAGAAAGGGTTCGATGTATTCACGCTTATTTATTTATTTATTTATTTATTTATTTATTTATTTATCATTCTTCTGTACGTTTTGTTTCTTTTTTTTGGCCTTCTCTTCAATACCCACAGAGAGCGCATTTGTATCGAAAGTTGACGAATAAGAGACAGAAGAACGTGGAGTGAGCGCACATTTCCGGGTTTCTTTTCTTTTCGTTTACTTTATTTTATTTACTTCTTCTTTCTTTTTTCTTTATCCTTTGTTTGGGTTGTATCTCTGTTGGTAATGTAGGCACATGCGTTGAGTTCATTACGGTTGATTCTCTCTCTCTCTCTCTCTCTCTCTCTCTCTCTCTCTCTCCTCTTTATGTATATATATCTCTCTCACTCTCTTCTGGAGCCTGTATATATACTTTTTTCTCTCTCTCTCTCTCTCTCTCTCTCTCTCTCTCTCTCTCTCTCTATTTCTTTCTCTTTCTCTCTCTTATTCGTTCGACTCGTTCCTGTTCCTGTATTTCTCACTTCTACATACATATGTTCGTTCATTCCCGCGTTCCTGCTCTGCTTCCTTTTCGAGGTCGATGACACCGTTGAACTCACGATACACATTTTTAATTCAGGATCGTTATTCCACTCGGAAAACTATTTTATTTTCCATCTTCCTTTTCTTTCGTTTTTCTCGTCGCTTTTCTTTTTTCTTTTTTTGTCATCATTTTTTTTTCTTTCCGATCTTTTTTCTTCGTGAATCGAACGTAAATCGAATGTTTTTTTAAAGTTCGAGAGGTTAGCTCATTGGGCGGCAATTTTGAACACATGCTTTTAAAAAGATATATATATATATATGTATATAATTATAGATGTAGTTATTCTTTCTTTATATAATAAATATTTTTTTTTTATATAGATATGTATATAATATATAAATATATGAAATATCATTTCATGTTAAAAAATAGTTAAAATATACATATATGTATATATATATATATTTTTTTCTCTTTCTTTTTATTTCTTACAATTATTAATAAAATTCTGATTCGTGTTTATATTTCTTTTTCTTTTTTTCTTTTCTTCTTATATTTACCTCAACGAAAAATAATAATCGGTAATAAATCAAATACGTAATGCGTATAATTATGTTGAAAAACATCTCGTAATAATTAACAACGATTTTCTATTAAACGTATTTAACGGTTCGCTATTACATTCATTATTCCGTTTACCGTTAAACGACCGACTTACTAAATATTCTAACATATTAACTTGCTACGTTATAATATGAAATTTTAATCGTATAAAATACTCCTTTCCACTTTTATCTTTCGAATCTAAATGAGTGTAGGTTAATGAAGAGAACTTACTTATCGATCTAGTACCGATCGGTAAAATCGTGTAAAACGATTTATCGACTATGTAAGACGTAAGACGTGTCTTACTTCAGAGTATTTACTATTTACGTAAGCAAATAGAGTAGATAGGGTTAACAATGATATTTTCATTCGGTAATATCCTATCTTTACATTTATGTTACGTATATGTAGAATATATATATATATATATACACATATGTGTGTAACTAGCGGACAGGTGACCGAGATGCGAAGGTCGTTGACCCTTAGATAGGATATATCTTATGACGTCATTGATTGTAGGCCATCTTTATTTACAGCTTTTGCTTCGCCTATAGAATGTCTTTCTTTCTTATCAAAGGTCTCTTTCTCTCTTTCTCTTTCTCTTTCTTTTTCTCTATACGGTCTTTAACTTTATAAATTGATACGTACTTATATATACACACACACAAACACACATATATATATTTATATATATAAACACACTCATATATATACAAATAGTTACAATCTATATACATATAGAAATATATATTATTATTATTTTATTAAATCCAGAAAAGAAATAATTGTTAAAAAATTTACAATGATACATTACATCGTACTCGATATAAAAACAGGATATATATATATATATATATATATATATATATATATCGTCTTTGATACGTATACGTAGATGACTGGAAGCAATTGCGTCAAAGTCGTTAGACGTTGTAAAGACTCGATCATACACCTCACATACCTTCTTTTACTCTTTCTTTTTTCCAAACCATTACGTCAGCTTTGCGACACCACTCGCACGATATCACATCGAAAGTTTTCCTCCTCGTCATCGTCATCGATCGACTACGAAACTAACGTAACCTAACATATTCCATGGAAATATCAAACGTTCTATAGGCCTCTAATTTTATATCGTGTTCGGTCTTAGATATAGATAGATATACGGAGCACTCTTTAATATGTAATCAAATGTATTTTCTCCTTTTTTCCCCCTTGTCTATTTCTGGAATTGGAATTGAAAGATCAAAGAAGATAGAGCTTGAATGTGAAATAGTTATTTTTACTACTCTTTATTCTTTTTTTCTTCTTTTTCCATATATATTTTTTTTTCTCTTTCTATTCACTCTTCGACAAATACGTATTATTATATCTTTTTTTTTTTCTTTTTTTAGGATGTGCGCACGTGTTTGCGTCGGATTGGTCTCAGTCTAGTCAAATATTTTTCTAGTCATGTTTTATTAAATTTTTTATTACTTCTCTTTTTTTTTTTTATTATTAGGTTATTGCATTTGTACGAGAGAATATTCCTTTTTTTTTTTTTTAATATATAATTTTATTGTAGATTTATTTTAGAACATATAAATACTTTTGTTTTTTAATATGTAATGTTTTTTTTTTTTTGCTTCTGCAGACTCACATTTGTCGTTATTGCTTTTATTATTACTATTATTATTATTATTATTATTATTTTAATTACAAATGTAATAATTACAAATTTTCGTAATGAGGTAATTACGATCGATTTTTAACGTCCTACGAGCTTATCATTAGATCAATCTTATTACACTAATAGAATGATTTTTCAAATGTGTACTAGTGATTTTTACGTTCATGTAACTTTCAACAAATTGACATTTATCATTATCAACATTTGACTTCTTTCGAAGTACGTAATCTTCAACGAACGATATTATTTAATATTTATCTTTATCATTTATACTATCGCACTAATAGAATTTTGTGCTATTTTCAACTTATCCCTATATTCACATTTTTACAATTTCGAAACGATGGAAATTCTCTTGCGGTAGAATTTTCCGAAAGATTTCCCGATGAAAATGCATTCTGCAATCTTAATTTTAATCGTCTCGAATATTTTCTTTTTTTTCCCCTTTTTCTTCTTCTTCCTCCATTTATCTTACCCTCTTCGTTCCTCACCCTCCTATTTACAATATATTCGGGATGATAAAAATATCGTTTTGGTTGATTAACGAAAGATAAGACAAGAATAGAAAAGAGATGGAAATAAAAGACAAAATAAGAAACGAATGAAAGAATAAAAAAGAAACAAAAAAATATTAGAGAATCAAACGATAGTTAGACTTTGTATCTATCGGTATTTTTCGTGTTGAGAACCGAGCATATCACGCAGCTCCATTTTATCGATCCGCAGCAGCCAAGAGGAGCTTCACATCCCTCTCCCTTTTCCCCTTTACCTCTTCTCTCTCTCTCTGTCTCTGTCTCTGTGTGTCTCTGTCTCTGTCTCATGCACAGACGAACACACAGACGTAACACGTACACATAGACAAGTTCTACTCCATCTTGCCGATTTCAACATTCACCTAGACAATCTTTCCTCGTTCCTCAATTTCTCTATCATTCGTTCTATCCCATTTCATTTAACGTTATTCAAGCATATACTTATCCAACTATATACGTACATAGGTATATTTTTAATTATAAAAAAGATATCACACGCACGTGCACGAAACACAAATAATATTCTACGCGTGAAATTTTTCTCTCGAATATATTTACTTTCTTCCCTTTTTTTATATACTGCTATAATCTACTCTCCCCTCTTTCTTTCCTTTTTTTTTTTTTGAAATTATAGTATAATGAACGAAGAGGAGAGTCACGTGGCAATGCGGAAGAACAATGGCACGAAATCAATTGCGGGATAGTTCTCGTCGAGTTTTCAGTATGACAGGATTGTTTAAAAAGAGAAAGAGAGATAGATGGATAGGTAGACAGATATAGACTAAGAGAGAGAGAGAGAGAGACAGACAAACAGACAGACAGAGAGAGAGAGAGAGAGAGAGAGAGAGAGAGAGAGAGAGAGAGAGAGAGAGAGAGAGAGAGAGAGAGAGAGAGAGAGAGAGATGCAAGTTGCAGAGAAAGGATTAGATATGGAGGAACGAGAAAGAGTGGGGGTAAAGGTGAGGGTGAGGGTGAGAGTGGGGGTGGTTGGAGGTGGGTGGCAGTGGTGGTGGTACGAAGAGTTTGGGACGGGGATAGTTGGGGTGGTATTGGTGAGGAAGGAGGAAATTTGAAGAGAGGCTGGGTCGAGTAGGTGAGAGAGAATCGACCCGTCTCGTTCCTTTCGTTCGTTCGTTCGTTCCTTCCTTCCTTCCTTCCTTCCTTCCTTCCTTGCTTCTTTCTTTCTTTCTTTCTTTCTTTCTTTCTTTCTTTCTCTCAACTACGTTCTGCATGTTTCGATATCTTATCCATTAGAAAATTATATCGTTATAACGTTATATCCTGAATTATGAACTCGTTAAAATGTAATTTTTTTATATATATATTTTTTTATTTATTTTATATATTTTTTTTATATTTTTTTAAATATTTTTTTTTATATAATTGTATGGGTGAGTTTATGTAATTTGATTTAAAATGTAGACGTTTTTCATTTTAGACGTTGACATAATTTTAAGAAGTAATTTTTGTTTTAATAAAAATTCGAAGTTGTTGTATGAGTAATTTATTAATTTTGATTGTTAGGTATATATGTTTTATATATGTATATATTTATGTTTCTTTTTTTTAATGTTAGTAATTAATAATGATGATATTTATTATAATTATTGTTATTAGATATTATATTGTAAGATTAATGTAAATGATTAAAACAAATTATATGTTTATGCGCATTACGTGAATTATAATGTTCATTATATTATATTTTATTTAACTGGAGAACATTGCGTTAATATCGTGATATATCATTATTAAGTAAATCATTGAAATAATTTATACAGTAATTACTTGAAGTAGACACATTTTTGAATACGTATTTGATATATAAACGTGCACGCACATAGTACAATTTTTTTAATAGAATAATTTAAACATTTCGAATATATACAAAATTTATTTAGATCGAGATATAAAAGTTTTTTTTTAGTAAAACGGAACACTTCGAAGAAAATTAAGATATATTTGAGAATTAGATAAGTTCTCGTTATTGTAAGAACTTCAATATTCGAAATAAAAAGATTTCGATGTTAGAGATGCGATCAATTAAATAACAATACAAAACAAAAAAAGAAAAACAAAGAAACAAGGTCTGTTTGGAATATAAATTTGTTTTAACAAATTAAAGATTTCATATTTTCGTATCACAATAGCGATGCAAATATACGTCGTCTATAACATGTTTGAATAACATTTGGATTTGACGATCTTGACCTCGGAATAATGATAAACGAATGGACCAAGGAAGGGAAATCTTTTACCTCGTGTATCTCGAATATCTTTTCAGGGGTTGGGAGGGTGAAGGTAAGGGGTAAAGAGGTAGAAGGGGTATGTTTGAACACACAGGAATCTCGAATGAAACTAGCTCTAGGTAGTTTCGTTCTTTCTATGAATAGTCCGTAGAATGAATACAGCGTCTTTCTTTTACAAAACACACACATACGTATACACATTTACACACACACACATACACACACTATCTTTCTTTTCCTTTCTCTCGAAAAATTTTCGACGTTATCTTCAAGGCTATCGAGCGATGACACCCGAGAATGTCAAGGTCAAGTTTCTCTAGTCTTTCAAAAAAATATGAATGCAAAAAAAAAGAAGAAGAATTTCGATCTAGAAAATATTATTTCTTTTTCTTTCTTCTTCCTCTTCTTCTTCTTCTTCTTCTTCTTCTTCTTCTTTTTTTTTTCAATTTTACTTTCTTCTTCATTTTTCTTATCAGAAAATAAGATGTATATGCGGAAGATATATAGCGAAGAAAATTATTATAATGACGAATTGATACGGTAAAAGGAAAATCTGTAAATCTGTTTGGACCGATATAATAATTTTTCATTTTTAAATAGTTATTTACGATGCAATGAAATCGTTTAAATTGTAAAGACGTATCTATAAAGAAAATATATATGTATCATTTGGTATTAGATTAGATAATACGATATTCCAAATCGATAGAAAATTTTAAGATCTTATTGATCTATGATATAAGTCGGTCAGAGATATTCGCACGATGAAAATATATATACGCATACACACACATACATACTACGAAACCGATCTAAAATCACCTCTCTCTATTTCTCTCTGTATCTCTCTCTTTCTCTTTCTCTTTCTCTTTCTGTGTTTCGATCGTTGAAGCAAAGAGGTCGAATCCTCGTTTCTGACAGTTAAGGTCAAGACCGTGGCCTTGGTTCATCGAAGAAGATTCATTGACGTTGTTCATTTACTGACCTTGATAAAAATACATATATACGTACATACATACGTGCGTGCGTGTGTATATATATATATATATTTTCTTTTAATTAATCGAACAATATATTTATTTATATTTTTATTATTATATTATTTATTATATTATATATTATTATATTTATTACATATATATATTTCATTAAATAACATATCGATTTATATTTTTATTATTAATTTTTGTTACGGGAGAAAAAATATTTTCGTAACATTTTTTTTTTTTGTTTGTTTTTCTTTTCTTCTCTATCTCTTTTACTCAACAAGTTATTTTCGCAGATAGAAGGATAGAAAAAAATTAAATAATTCGATCGAATCTAACGTCACACAATTATTTACATTCTAATCGTTATTTAATACGGATTAAAATTTTTTTTCTTCTCTCTCTCTCTCTCTCTCTCTCTCTTTCCTTTTCCGTAAATTCGAGTGTCTTCCAATAAATTTTTCTGTCTTATTTCATTATTAATGCTTCGGAGAAACAGTAAAAAGGCAGAAGGAGGTCAAGAAATGATAGGAAGAGAAAGAGAAAGAGAAAGAGAGAGAGAAAGAGAAAGAGAGAGAGAGAGAAATAGTTATTTTTAATTTATTTAGACCGTTCTGTTTTACTTCTGTTTTCCAACATCTTCACGGAAAGAAAAGAAGGGAAATAAAAGATGTGTGTGGGTGTGTACACACGTGTGTGTGCGAGAGGAAGAGAGGAAGAGAGATATCGAATTTTGATCGATAAACGTAAAAAATAAATTGTCGAACGTTTACGAGAAGAAAATTTGTCTGCTATAAGTATTAATCGAAAATCTAAATCAACGAATTACAAGATAAATTTGTTGAAACATTTTTTTCTTTTTTCTTTCTTTCTTTTTTTTTTTTTTTTTTTTAAATAATTACTTCGATCGGAAACAATTTCTCTTCCTTTTTTCCTAAATAATATTTTTTGTTTCTTTTGATATTTCGTTTGAAAATGATTTATATCGATTTATTAAAGGACGCTTTTATCTCCGCCATATGTACGACGATTTTATTGGAACTTCTGGTGTCAAATAATAGCTACCTACTCATAATGCTTTTAAATTGAATTGGTTGGAGTTGTTCTCGACAGCGTCGGTATTCTTGCTATTTTAGGAACTCCGACGGACCTAGAATGCACTCGTTGGCAACCCTTTATTAATAGGAACTCACCGGCCATGTCAACGGCCTCCTAGTGCGTTAGTCGGTTACAGTAGTTTCACGAGTTTACATACATCATTCTCATTCGAATCGATTCGATCGACTTAACCTAAGTGATACTCTCAATTTTTCTTTAAAAAAGAAAAAAGAGAGAGAGAGAAAAGGAACAAAATTATTTGTCATAACTAAAACGAAAGATGGACAACAATGGGATAAATCATATTTGTTGTTGCAAAGAATCTTCGTTGTTTGGTGAGTGGTTTTTTGTCTCTTTTTGTGTGTTTTTTTATTATTTTTATTTTTTATTTTTTTCTACATCATAATTTTAGATAATACGAAGTACATTGATATGTAATCAATGTATTGATTAGCAACGTCTTTTATTACATGCGATTAGAAAAACTAATCATTATAAATTTTAATCTAGGTAGTATAATAAATTGGTATATATATATATATATAAAACTTTGTAATAACGTAATTTATTATAACAAGAATTATATTTATTAATTGTCAATTATTAGAAACGGTATGTAGCTGTGCATATGATGGGAAAATTTTTTTGTAATAAATTATAATTTAAACGGTACAATGAATTGATTTTTTCAATAATTATTATCGTTAATGTCATATAACGATATTCCAGAAATTTATGGAATTGATAATAATTGTAATAATTGTAATAATAATTGATAATAATTGTAATAAATTCGAATTAAATTTACCAATGATTATTAAGAGATCAATTGAAAATTCATGGCAAAATGGCGGTATTCGGAATGAATCATAATCATAATTTCATTGTTGATACAACCTACAGTAACAGTATCGATTCGAATGCAGTATGGTTCGAAACCAAATATTGTACATACCTGACTAAGAACGTACTCCTTTCTTGGTTATGTATATAACACTAAAGATCGATGGATCTCTGAGTTATCGTTCTCAATTTTCTCACGTCGAAGTTTTACTCCCTCTTTTTCTCTCTCTCTCTTTTTTTCATCTTTTTTTTTACTGATTTATACGTTTGACTATAGTCAGCATCACGAACACGTAGTATGTCTTATCCGTTGAGACAGCGACGTGTCGATAGTTGATTTCTATCTTTTCTTTTCTTTTCTTTTTTTTTTTCGCTCGATCATTCTTTAAAAATTCAAAATGACCGTCCAAAAAGTGATTTTTTTATTTACGTTACGTCGTAAACGTAAACGTAACGTAAAATGGATAATAACAGTAATAAAGTCACGAGAATAATGTTGGGAATGAAATTATTTGATATCGGATGATTAATTTACAATTCAAAATGGCGACGGACGATTCTCAATAATTTGACAATGGCGACAAATGGCGGTATAAACTTTGAAGAAAGTATTATCGAGCGATAATAATTGTAATAAATGCGAATGAAACTTATCAATGACGATTAAATGATCTATTTGAAATTCAAAATGAAAGGTATTAACTTTGATGAAAAAATTTCGTAACGAAGTATTAAGTCGCAAAAAAAAAAGAAAAGAACAAAAAAAAGAATCATGAAGAATTAATGAGGATTAATTTACCATTCAAAATGGCGGCATCATCCATCGCATAGGAAGATTTTCGTTGAATAAATTTACGATGAAAATTTATTACGATCGTTTAATAAATTTATCGAAAATTTATGAACGAAGATTAATAAGCGAAATATACGTAAATACAAATGTAACTGCGTAAGATAATTATGAAGATGTTCATGATGTTTGCTCGTGCAAAATTATCTACGATCAGGATTTCGTAATCTGGTAGTATAGTTTTAACCGATGACGATGTTTAAAGTCGAACGAGAGAGAGAAAAAGAGAGAAAGAGAGAGAGACGGAGAGGTTAGGTAATCAAAATGATCTTAGCTAAGATCGCAGTTGGCAGTGCGAAGTGAGAAACGGTACTGTCGAAACAACGCGACGATCGATCGATCGATCGATCACGAAAAACGATTGTGTTCAAAGCGCGAACGAGAGAAAAAAAACGAAACGAAACGAAAAATATATACACCTACATACATACGTACATATATATATATATATAAATAAAAATAAAAATGAAAGAAATCTGTACGATTGGTCGTAAGAGTTTGGAGTTTGTTCGAAAATTTACAAAAAATTTCGTTAATATCGAAAACGAGCCATTAGTGAACGAAACGAGGAAGAACAAGAAGAAGGAGAAGAAAAGGGAAAACGAACGAAACAACGATGATAAAAATTCGAATAGATCATTGAGAAAGAATGGTGATAATTGGACAGAAAACTTCCTTACCGACGAACCGATTCTACGCGATCTTCTTCTCGGTATACCGACCGAGCACGATCTTTTCGATATCGTTTGCACGATTAATCAATTATTATTTTATTATCTTATCGTTCGTGGTATATCTCTTAGAATTTTTATATGAATTTTTTCTTTTTTATTTTTATTTCTATTTTCTTTTTGTTTTTTTTTCTTTACTATATTTTTGGTGAAAAGAAAATTTGTGAAATTTAGTGATGATACTAAATGCTATCGAAAAAGTGTGAATTATCGAAAATCAATATCGATTTATTGATATACTGATGAACGATTTATAATCGTTTATATTCGAATTATTTCTCGCAATTACATGATTCTCGGAATGAGAAATAATTATTCGTAGAATGAGAAGATGAAAGGAGGGATCACGGTGTATAAAGAATTGGTTCCGGGCAGTTGGCCAGTAAAAACGGTCTTCTACGATGAAGTAGGTTGATGTAGTCGATTTATAAATGGAATCGTTGAGAATTAAAGAGCATAACTATGTTTTCCTCTTATCTATCGATTCATCCTCTTATTTTAACTAAACAATAATATTTTACGAGGAATGGGTTACCTAATTAAATTGGGTCACTCTATATATATCTATATACATATACATATATATACATATATATATATATACACGCACGATATATTGTAATCATAATTAAATCAACGTCATGATCGATATTATTTCTCATTAATTAATCGAAAATTAAAAAAGTAAATAATAATAATAATAATAATAATAACAATAACGACAACAACAACAATAATAATAACAATAATAAAATAGTAATAGTAATAATAATAATAATAATAATAATAATAATAATAATAATAATAATAATAATAATAATAATAATAATTGCAAATTGTATTGATCGTATTACAATTATAATTGTATATACAATTATTTTAGAGAAATTGGCTTGTAACACTTTATTTGAATCATTATAGTATACGTCTTCATGTATACGATATACATATATATAATCTTACATATGCATGTATATAGCAAGCGATCAATTTAATTTACATATAAGCTGCTTCATAAAAAACAAATAATTAAATATATAAATTAATTAATAAATTAATTAATTCAATTTCGTAACTTAACATAAATTAATATCACGTAATTTCTGATTTGATATTGTTTCTTTTTTTTTTTTTTTTTTGTTTCTTTTCCTTTAATTTTAGAAAATAATTATTCGTATTTGATAAGAGTGCCTGATTATTTTTGGGCACACTGTATATTAACGAAAACTTCCAATGAATCATGCGACACGTGAAACATAGAGAATATTTTTGGGATGTGGGGTTACTCTCTCTTTCTTGGTAACACCATACGATGTATATCACAAGCATTTTCATTTTCTTATTTTATCGTCATCCTCCTGAGGGTCCAACGGGAAACCATGCGTTGGTCCATATCACGTATTTCTTGTGTGGGTTCCAAGATTGCTAGAAAAGAAACGTGACTCCCGTCTAACATATTTTTTTCTTTTCTTTTTAAAATCTTTCATACACCCACAGTTTCTTTCCGTTTCGTCGGAAAAAGGTGAATAATCCCATAATAATACTATTACTATTACTAATAATAATTATAATAGTAATAAAAAAAAAAAAAAAAACAAATTCATCCTTGGAATTTATAATATCCATTTTCTTTTTCTTTCATTCTTTTGTAGGCTCTCTAAAAATTGAATAAACGTGTAAAATACATTTTCTAGGAATTTAATTATACGAGAGAAAGAAACATTAAAATAAAAATTGATTCATCCTCGACATTCATAAATTAATGTAATCTATCATTTCTTCTTAGTATTAAAAAAAAAAAAAAAAAAAAAGAATCGGACAAAAAAGAAGAAAAAAAAAAGAACCAGAAAAATGGGAGTCATTCGGTGAACGAATTTTTCTGTTGAGCATAGTAATTTAAAAGGGATTTTTAATTAAACGATATTCGACAATTTATAAATTAACACGATTTATAATATTTCTTCTTTTTTTTTTTTTTTGTAAGATCTTAAAATCGAAAAAGAAAAGAATATAAATTAAGTAACGCTAAGGGTAAAAATTCTCTGTCAAAATGATTGATTGACAAAAAAAAATGAAACTATGAAAATAATAATAATAATAATAATCATCATCATCATCGACTCTCTGTTCCCCTAATAAATAAATAAATAAATAAATAAATAAATAAATGAATGAATGAATGAATGAATGAATCTTAGCGTAAATTGGTCGCCCTTTTAATTGACCTTGCCTCGACGGTATACGTTGCATTCTTTTTTCGAGGTCATTGACCCTTACTTAGGTTGGTGCGCGCAATTAACTGGAACCCCGTTCGTTGCGCTCTCATAATTAACGGCTATTGCAACCATTTAAAACCCTAACTATCACGACGGTATGTCATTTATATGCTACAAATATGTATACACAAAGAAAAAGGTAAACAAATGCAAAAACAAAAAATTAATATCACCTATCTTGAAAAAAAAAAAAAAAAAGAGAATAATATAATATAATCGAATGTTTTTTCTTTTTCTTTTCTGAAAAAAAAAAGGACAAAAGAAAATGCTATGGGAACAGATTATTTATTTCTTTATTTTTTGTTTTTAATAATAACAATAATTCAACAAGTAAAAATGTAAAAATATACATTCTAATAATACCTTATGTAGAAAATATATTTTTACGTGGTTGCTGTATGTAAATATATTGTATGAAAATTTGGAATTCATATATTTAGATGCGTGTGAAAAGAATTGTATGAATAAAATTTCCAAGAAAAAAATAATAATTAAATGATAATAATAATAATAATAATAATAATAATAATAATAATAATAATAAATTTTCTTTTCTTATTTTCTTCTTCTTCTTCTTCTTATCTTTTTTCGTAATAGCAATAATTTAATAAATTTAATTCGATGAAACTTTTGTTGAAAAAAAATTATACATATATATATATATTTTTTTTTTTTATATATTTTTGTCATATATATAAACGTTGATTTCGAAATTTAATGAGAATTTAATATTCGATAAATATATTATCGATATATTATATAAATATAACGATTATATCTCCAACATATATAACTGTTATATGTCTGCGGATGTATTTATATATACAATATACATATGTTAGATTAGAATAGAGATTCTAATCGTGGCACGCGCGTTTAGAATGCTCGCGTGACGCCGGAATTCGTAGTCCTAGTCGAATTAAATGGTTACGCTTGTTAAGATCGAAGGTTCAAGGATACTGCGGGATATTTCCTTATAGCGCGTTCTTCTTCCTTGCTTAGAAAAAAAAAAAAAATAAAAAAAAAATAAAAAAAAAAATAAATTAAGAAAGAACAAGCTTTCCTAAAACTATCTAATATAAGCAGGTTTCAGAGAAAACTTTGTTCTAACCATTTCGTTTAAATCGTAAAACGTGATTGCTTTTTTTCCTTGAGAAAAAAAAAAGAAGAAGAAGACAGAAACAGACATTCATTCAATCGATATTCAATAAATTAAAATATTAAAATTAGGATTGGCATTAGAATGTATATTCGTGACGCTAATTGAGGAAGTATTCTAACTTAAAAAAAAAAAAAAAAAGTTAAAACGAATAATTTAATTTCTGTATTTCATTATTTAGAATAATTTATGAGACCTTAATAAAAAAAGAATCATTTCCTCAGTTAAGTCATATTTCTAATCATTGGATTAGAATGGTATGAAACCGTAAAACAAAAATGAAAAAGAAAAAGAGAAAATAATCTGTCGAATTATCTTTTTTCTTTTTCTTTTTTTTTTTTTTTCTCTTTTTTCTTTCTAATCACCGGACGTTATAACGATGTCGAATATGTAAACGAAAAAGTAGAAAAAGAAAAGAAATAATTTCTTAACGCGAATTGTATTAGTAGAATCCTACTGATTAACAGATCGTATCGTTAGAATTTATTTTTAGGTTGCACGTTTACTTTACGAATGTGGTTATTTCCAAAATTAGAAATAATGTATTCCGTGGTCTATGATTAGATTTATTTCACGGACAACTTCGTTCGAAAATAATTACATACATATTTACTTTTACACACACACATTCCATATACGTATATTACGCGTATACGCATGTGTGTGTGTGTGTGTGTGTATATATATATATATATATACATGAGATCAACAAATATCAAAAATATTTTAATTCGTACTAGTGAGATAAAAATAGATATAGAGATAGAAATGATAGAAGGCGGGGGAGTAAACAATAAAGTTAGAAATATACAAGGAAAAAGAGAGAGAGAGAGAGAGAGAGTCACAAACATCAACAAGGGTGGTACACTTTACGTCGATAACATCGACTCGAGCCTACTCTTTATCATTCAAATTCCAACGTGGTATGAGGTACACAGCTGTAGCAGTTGGACGAACACAGACGATGCATCTCTCTCTCTCTCTCTCTCTATCTATCTATCTATCTATCTATCTATCTATCTCTATCTCTCATTTAGTACATCTCACGATGATGCAGTGCACTAGAGTTACTCCTCTCGAAATCCACTCTAAAGACACCCATACCTCCTCGTCTCATCCTATCCCATCTCCCCAATCCTTCCTCACCCATTCCCCATTACTTCCCGTTCTCCCTCCATCCCCTCTAACCAAACCCCCACCATTCCAATTTCAAATCATTTCCCGTGTTCACAGTATTCGGCTTCGAGCCAAATATCTACACGAAGAGAGAGACAGAGAGAGAGAGAGAGAGGACACACGTGGTATTTTAGAATTTGATAGAAAGAAATTGAGGACTAAACAGAAGTAGTGGTAGGTGGGGGTTGGAAGATGGTAAGAGGAATAAAACGTGAGTCAGGTGACCTCTTCGACGATACTACAATTATGTTCATTGTTCACATAGAAATAGGACATCCAAAAAAAGGAATGATAATAGTTATCTATACAATATGGCGGATATCTCGTAGGGAATTGTTTTTCTGTAAAACTCGAGCTTATATTTTATTCATTATGTCTGTTGTTCTTCTATCAATCTTCTTCTAAAGGAAGAGACGAGAAATAATGATAATAGATATCTATATACAATATGGCGGGTATCTTGTAGACCTATGTTCTCTCTCTCTCTCTCTCTCTCTCTCTCTCTCTTTTTTTTCTTTTGGAATACACGACACCATATTTTATTTATTACGTCATTGTTCTTACATCAATCATTTCATATCAAATTTTCCGATCTCAAATATTTACGAAAAAACGTTGCCCAACGTTTCGAAAGTTTTTTCTGATCGGTCTCGGGTTATACGGAGGAAAACAAAACGTGTGAATCAATGGACTGTGTAACGACATAGCGATTATTATCGTTGTTCACTGGCAAAAGAAACAGCTGATATCTATACAATATGGCGTACGTCGTGGGAACTATATTTTTAATGCACGACTCCATATTTTTATTTATTACGTCATTGTTCTACCGATCGATCATTGGACGCGTCAAATTGTCCAAGCAAATATTTGCGAGAAGAAGAACAACGATAACTAAAAAAAAAAGAAACTAAAAAACTCTTTAGCTAGTTTGGAAAATTTTGTAAAAAATATTACGAGACGGTGTTGGATGAGGGGATAACGGATAAATCGAATGATACCCTAACCGATACCATTTTTATTATGCTTCTTTTTCTAAGAAATAAAAAAGACAAGGAAATAAATGGTTACAGTTGATATCTGCCGGATATCTTTGTGGCCATATTTTTAGGATCGTTCGTTGTCTCCGACGTCATGTTTTATTTATTACGTCGTGTCGTTAGATCAGTACTTTATTTCCGTCTTGTCCGGGTAATACGGTGACGATAGGGGGTGGGAGGGGGTTGGGGATATTATCGGAAATATTTCGACGAAGAATTATCCAAGAACATTTGACGATATCTTAATCTCTCTTCGACGTTTTCCTAATCGTCCTAAATAAACGAATTGCAACGAGATGAAAAGAGTTATTCTTATTTTTTTTTCTTCCTCTTTCTTTTTTTTTGTTTTTCTTTTGTTCTTTTTTTTCTTCTTCTTATGGTAAGATAAGCCAGCTTCGTGTTCTGCAACTTGCATAACAAACTTGTTTGAAACATGAGACAAGGTCACGGTCGTGTGTCGCGATCTCGAACAGTATCAGGAATCGTATGACAGTCTGTTCTGTGCGTGTGTGTATGTGAGAGTGAAAGAGAGAGAGAGAGAGAGAGAGAGAGAGAGATGAATAGAGATAGATAGGTAGATAGATAGAAAGATAAATAAATAGATAAACTGAATTGATTGATTGACTGACTGACTGACCGACTGACTGACTGACTGACTGACTGACTGACTGACTGACTGACTGACTTTTTTTTTCGTGCAATCGTTCGTTCTCAATTGCTAATATATATGAATAAATATCGTACATCGGAAAATATCTGAAAAGTATCTATTAGATGGATAGCAAACACAGAGTGAGTAAAAGGGGCTTGAAAATAATAGTGTGACGTCGAGAGGACACATAGGGGTGAAAGGTTTGGAACTGCGTCATCGATGCTTTTCATCGACCTCTCTCTCTCTCTCTCTCTCTCTCTCTCTTTCACTCACTCACTCACTCTCACTCTCAATCTATCTATATATCTTTTAACCCCTTACCTGGTCTCATCATCAAGCCTTTGTCGGTTTTTTTAATCACTTACTATCTCTCTTTCTCTCTCTTCATGCTCCCTCCTACTCTCTGCATCCATTTTATACTTGGATCACGTGACGCCTATTTCGTTATAAATTAATTATTTTCTTTCAAGTGGCCGGTCTGAAAATTGCTTCGGTCTGAAAAATTTTTATTTGAATTAGTTTAACCCAGTTTTCATTATTATACCTACATACAAAAAAAAAAAAACAAAAAAAGATCAATTGCTAATGCATCGCTCGGAAAATTATTTATATTAATTCTTTTTTCTGGTTTCTTTTACCTTTTCTTTTTTTCTTTTGTTTTCTTTTTCTTTTTGTTATTTGTAAAAAAAAAGACAATAAACTTTGAAGAAATTTCAGAATATCTAAAATATCCTCCCCTCACACACACGCGCGCGTATCTATTAAATTATATAATATATTTTTATTATTATTACATTTTAAGGAATACAAAACAAAGTAATATACTCGAACAAAGAACATTCATTATATATTTATTCTATATCAAAATTAATTTGTTGTAAGTATGAAAAGGGACATATTCAGAGCGAAGAGGGAGAAGTATGGTAGCGATTCGATAGAGGGTAGCTCAAGCGGCAGTAGCGATAGAGTAACAGTGTTAGTGGTGGTAGAATGGAGGTGGAGGTGATGGCGGAGGTGGTGGTGGTAGTGGTGGTGGTGGTGGTGGTGGTGGTGGTGGAGGTGGAGGTGGAGGTGGTGGAGGGGATGATGGCGAAGGGTTCGGCATTGGTCGTGTCGAGCGTTCGGTATTCTTCGGTAGTCAGTCGTCCGACAGACGCCGCGCCGCGAGTATCTCTCGTTTCGATTGTTTCTTCGTAACACTTTTACCCTTTCGAGATCGAGACAGAGACAGAGACAGAGACAGAGACAGAGAGACGATAGCACGTCTAGTCGTCCTAACTTCCCTAGATCCTTATTATCTTCCTCTTCTTCCTTCATTCGATTGATTTTAACAAATCATTTCTCTCTCTTTTTGTTATCATCGTCGTCGTCGTCATCGTCGTCGTCGTCGTCGTCGTCGTCGTCGTCGTCGTCGTGTGTGACAAATAAGAAGATAGACGAAACGAGATATAGAATAAATAAGGAAAAAAAAAAGGAAGAAAAGAAAGAAAATTTTATCAACGAGGAAGGATCGTGAAGCTTTCTTATAAGTGCAAGCAAGGTCGTTGCACTTGTTCTTGTTCCTCTCTCTCTCTCTCTCACTCACTCATATACACACATACACACATATACGTACCCACATATAAAGTAAAAGAAGAAGAAGAAGAAGAAGAAGAAAAAGAAGACAAAGAAAAAGAAGTTGGTACCGTTAAGTCAGACCTCGCCGATCTTTTTGCTTTCCTCACTTTTCAACGAAAAAGAAAGAGAAAGGGACGAAAAGTCTGATCGACAAAAATTAAAAGTGCGCCACCGTTATCAATCGTGTATATACGTATACGTAAATACATCTATGTATATGTATATACATCAATTTATCTTCCATTGATAATAATATATATATATTATTATTATTCGATATTTCATTTAATTAATAAAATACGATAAATTTTGATAACGAGAGAAGAGTATCAAAGAGGAAGTTCGCACGTACGTTGATATAAATCTATTAGAAACATGCGTACCGTCAGCGAGGTTATGAAAAATCGTGCGATCAGCTGACTAACCGAACTATTTGGTGTTACGAGCTACGCCAAAAGGAACGACGGACGCTTACGATCGTCCTCCATTCGGAAGAATTCTTCTCAAGAAGAACGACGGAGGAGTTTATCGAGCTGTTCCGTCATGACGTTCGGGACGCCGTTCCACAACGAGAAATCTCGTTTTGCCATCGATGCTACCAATAGGTACGTCCATTAATTTCATTCGTCACGTGTATATCTCTCTCTCTCTCTCTCTCTCTCTCTCACTGTGATGTGTATCTGTCTCTGTCTGTCTGTCTGTCTGTCCTGTCTCTCTCTCTCTCTCTCTCTCTCTCTCTCTCTCTCTCTCTCTCTCTCTCTCTCTCCTGTATATACGTATGTTCTGCTTTCTCTCTCTCTCTTTCACACTCTCGCTCTCTCTCTTTCTCTCTCTCTCTCTCTCTCTCACACTCTCACTCTGTCTCTGCCTCTGTCTCTGTGTCTGTCTCTGTGACTGTGTCTGTCTCTGTCTCTCTGATATTCTTCTTTTAAATTTTCAATTTAAATTTTCGTTAAGGAATTTGAATTTCGAAAAAAGAGAAACGGGAGAATGGAAATGATCTAATGCGTTTCAAAATGGCGTCCTCCGTCGATAAAAAAAATATTCCTTATTTCTTAGATTTTTTTTTTTTTTTTTTTGAAGGGGACGAATAAATGAGTAAATAAGTACAAACAATATCATCTTTCACCGCGGTTTCAACTGGATAAAACGAATTGTAATAAAATATATTTAAGAAAAGAAAGAATATCAAACGCACATACGTACACACGTACATACATGCAATTGTTCAATTTCAAGGGATTGTACAGATTGAAAGAAAAAAAAAAAAAAGATAAAGAAAATCAATATGGCGGCCTTACTTGATAAGAAACGTTCACCTGTTCAAATGTTGCATTATTGAAACGGATTTTCTTTTGTGCTTTTCTTCTTTTTTTCTTTCCTTTTAATCGAAAAATTAATAACCTTTTTTTGTAAAACGAAATTGAAACATACTTGTAAACGATAATTATTGGGATTGGTCTTCTCTCGTAACGTAATTTATGCCTACATATTTTACACGTTTCACTTTGTGTGAAAAGAAAAAGAGAGAGAGATAGAGAGAGAGAGAGAGAGAGAGAGAGAGAGAAAGAGAAAAAAAAAGGTCACTGAAACAAGTAGGAATGCGGAGGAGAAAATAAAATGTTCTCTCTCTCTCTCTCTCTCTCTCTCTCTCTTTCTTTATTTATCTATCTCTCTCCATCTCGTTATCTCTCTTTCTCTATCTCCTTTTACGTTAAAACGAGAAATTATTATTGTTGCTGTTTTAACGTTTCTCGAGACAAGAGTGCTAACTAACTATATTCGCCATTAATTTCCTTGTCAGCGAGATAACACTATATCAAAAGAGATCTACAGTTTCGACTCGTATTTGTCGATTGATTGTATGCAAATCAACATTACGGTAATACGATTGTACAGTTATCATCAGTCTTCTTCTTCTCGCAATAAATCTTCGTTCGATCGTTCTATAGATGATCTTAAGTTAAACAAATAGAAAGTGTATATATATATATATATATATATATATATATATATATATTGATCGAGAAATGCACTTTTCTTTTTTTCTTTTTCGAAACAGGTGTTCGATCGGAAAGATAAAAAAAATTTGATCTAATCGAGCGTCGTTCGAAATGTTTAAGTTATTTAATAAACGAGTCGATTCGATTTGATATGATAAATACATTTTTTATTTAATAATATTAAATAATATATATTAATAATAATGACGAATGAAACGAATAATCAAAAAAGAAGAATGAAAGAAAAATAATAGACATAGAAAGAAAGTCACATTTATTTTTTATTTCACTTTATTTTCTCTTTTCATTCATTTTCTTTTTTCATCTTTTTTTCTTTTCTTTTCTTTTCTTTTCTTTACCAAATTATATAAATCAAAGACTGATGAATTTCTTTTGTAAAAGATGATGTTGAATTAAGGCACCTCGCACTTTCGTTTCGAGTTATTAGAAAATTCAATAGAAATCGATTAAATTTGGTTAATAATCGTAATTATATCTCTACGTATGAAATAATAATATCAATATAATGTAACAATAACGATAATTAAGTCGTTTTTTTTAATAACAAATAAAATAAAAGCGATCAAACAAAAAAAAAGATAAAGGACGTCGGAAATGTTATCTTTTTTTCTCTCGATTTAAAATGATTATGAATAAAAAATAGTTGAAGGGGGTGAGCTAGTCGAGCGGTGGGGAGAGGGTGAGAGTGGTGGGAGGACGTACAATCGTTAAATTCTCAAAGTAGCGCGATAATAACTCTCTACCCTATCTTTCCACAGGATGAAGCGATAATCTTCTCCGAGCGAATGAAAATTTATCCGTCCGATCATCATTATCAAGGCATGATGCTAAATGAGAGACGAAATGAAATATAATAGAACCCCTTGTTAGAGTTAATAAATAGAAGGAGAAAAAGGAGATGGTGGGGGAAAGAAATTTAAGATTGGAGAGGGGAAACTTGCTAATTACGAGCGAATATAAATATTTCGATAATAAATTTAAAAAAATAAAAAAAGAAAGAAAAGAATTACAAGGAAAGAATGGAATCAAACGAAATGAATTACAGTAGATAGAGATTATATGCTATAAGGAATGAAAGGGAATAGTGTGTATAATAAGTACGTCGATGATAAGTTATAACGAAAAGAGAAAAGATAGAGAAATAAATAAAAAATGAATTTGTAATCGTAAAAGAATTAAAGAAAAAGAAAATTGAAAGGAAAGTAGGGATTACAAATAAATAACTAAAAACGTGTATATGTAATAACAATAATATTGATATTAATAATGATGATGATGATGATGATGAGAGACGATGAAGAAACAGAAATAAATAAATATATAAATTTGTTTGCAAATTAAATGCAATTTAAATTAAACGTGTAAGATATAATAAAAAAGAAAAGAAAATAATAATCGAAGAACCATAAAATTACAATATCATAAAATTAATGAATTGAATTATGGCGGTAATCATAAAAAATAAAAGCCAAGATCGTTCAAATAAATCTCGTTAATATGATTTCCTACGTAATACATATAATATATATATATATATATACACTCTGTATTTTCCTTATAATTATATTATTTTACATAAGTAGCAAATAAAATTTCTAAGACATCTTTTGGTAGACGTAACGTTTCTTGCTTATAAACCAAGGACATAGTCTTCTATATTCACGTAATATGGTTTTCTTCTAGGATAAGAAAAGAAACCTTTCAGAGAATGATCAAATAAAATTGAATAAGAGAGAGAAAGGTGTGTATATATATATATATATATATATATATATATATGTATATGTATATGTATATGTATATGTATATGTATATGTATATACCGGTCGATGAACCTAACAGATGCTATACTGTCTTTCATAGAAGTACGGAAACGAGGAGACAAGGTCGTGTTATGGAGGAGACTAGATTGCTATGACCTTATTATCTTCGATCCAACGTTTATGTGGATCGTGATCTACTACAGAGAAATAGATCGCTGAGAAATAAATCCATTTTCATATTCATAAATTATTTAGAATATTTTTGTTTTTTACAAAAAATTAATCAAGATCCAATTGACGCGATCGAACAATTCTTTTATTTTATTTTATTTTATTTTATTTTATTTTATTTTATTTTATTTTTTTATATGAACGATTTCAAGCAAAGTTCTTCAATATGCTTTAAAATCGAACAGAAATTTAAATCGAAATGAGTTCAATGGTGTGCTCCATATCGGTTGAGAACCATTGAATTCTTTTTCTTCCTTTTTTCTCTTCTTTTTTCTAATAGACAAATTGTATAAAATCTACGAAGTGAATTTTCCGAGAAAATCCTTTTAGACCGAGAAAATCTATCGAGATAAAGAAAATAGATGTGAGATTGGATCATGTTAGATCATTATTCACTAGATCGTTCATTGTTCGAATTAACAATGAGAATGTATCCGTGAACATACGTACTTACTTTTATAGTAATTAAATTATAAAAAAGTTGTTCTACAAAGGAACAAAACTCATTGTAATAGTAATTGTCTTGAATGACAATTATATATATAGATAATAAATTCTTTTCTTTTTTTTTCTTCTTTTTTCTTCTGTTTGATTTATTCGACGTTCAACAGGAAACTCACTTTCCCTTACGCGACGAGTCATATATATATATATATATACGCATAAATAAATGCAAGCATATATATAGATACATACGTATACGTATGTGTATAATATTTCTTGATATATCCGTTATTATGATCATTATTATCCAGTTTGGAAGGTTGACAAGATAAAATACTATAATACTTCGTATCTTCGACGATTTAAGTTATTTATGTATGGGTGCTTTTGTTCGTAAAAGAAAGAGAAGGATAACTTATGAGTAGAAAAAGAGTATATACGTGTGTTTGTGAGAGAGAGAAAAAAGAATGGTAGAAACATACAAAATTATATAATAATTTCTTCGCTTTTATATTCAAGTACGAGAATTATAATGCAATATTCTTTATCTCTCTAATGACAATAGTTTCGTTAAATAAATCGTTTTATTTCGCGAATTGGACAAACAAAAATGGCTTCGTAGGTGTTATTTTTTTTATTGGACAGATGTCGCCTCGAACAATCAACATGGTGTCTTTCCCAGAAGATTCTTGATATTAAATAATTTTTTTTCTTTTTTTTTTTTTTACAACAGTGACTTTTTTTTCTATTAATTATAAATAATCAATTTTATCCGACGGATGTTGCATCGACCGATCAACAATGGCGCATCTTCCTTGATATCGTTCTTGTTGAGTTTTAGTTTCTTTTTTCTATCCTTTTTCTTTTCTTTTTTCATTGTTGTTGTTATTATTTTTACCAATGCTGTTTTTACCGTTTAGTTATTTTAATGGTGAAGGGAAAGGTCGCACATTCATTGTCAAATTAGTGGCTGGTTATGGTCATTGCGCCAATTCCCTTCTACATCCGTCCACCACGTCATTCTTTCGCGCGTAGGTTGCTGCCACTTTGTTTCGTACACGAGTATCAAATGTGTCTCTGTAAGTTATAATAATGTCTTTTTTATGTTTTTTTTTTTTTGGTCTTTTTTCTCTTAGTAAACATTCATCAATGTACGAGCGAATATTTTGTGGATATACAGAGTGTCTCGTATTTATCGATCTATTATTTTAACATTTTCCATAATCTTATAATGCATGTTATGTATATATATATATAATGTTTTTGGTTGTATATAAGATATACAAAAAAAGATATATAAAAAAATATTAAATATAGTATACTCGATAATAAGATAACGAGTATGCTTGTTATCTAATTTTCAAATAGAATAAAAAAAAAAAACAAAAAAAAAAGTAATGAAAAGAAAGGAAACGGAAAAAAGAAAAAGGAGACTCATGTTATTTAAACTCTTTTTTAACCATTGGTAAATCCTGTGCCAGTTTGTCGCCGTCACGCGACTCTGATTACTCGTAAATTTTCGAGTAATCATTCTATCGTCTGCACGCATACCGTCTCGATATCGCGTGTGTCCTCTTCGAAAGAAAAGAGATATTTATCTTTTATAATGATAACAAGTAAAATAAAGATATTCATTTGCTTTCTGCATTGCAGACGATTACTTATCTTCTAATTATACACATACACACACACATATATATATATATATATATATATATATATATATATGAGATAATAGAGTATAATATATTATATTATATATAATATTATATATTTAAAAAAAAATATTTCATAGGGTATGATACAATATATTATACTATACTATGTTTCGTACGAACAGTATAATCTATTTAATATATATTATATATATATATATATATATGACAATAATTTATATGTATATACGTATAACAAAATGATTTATATATATGTATATATAAAATATGATAATTTTATTATATAATATACTTGTGGTAAAATTGTAATTTGGCTCTCTCACGCTACGATTACTCATCTTTGCGTTCTATTATACAACTTTCCATTTCTACGTATTTACAAATACCTCTATATATATATATATATATATATATGTGTGTGTTTGTGTCTATATATATGTGTGTATGTACTTATATGTATATGAAAAAAAAAAGAAGAGAATATCTTGCAAAAGTTCGAGTTTCTTTACCTCGTTACTTCTTTACTTCCTGCAGATTATTCTGACGTTTTTTAAAATCGTATTGTCCAAGTGAAATCCGATTGATTGATATATGAAATCGAATATTATAATTTGCATGTATTGAAATTTTTATTATTATTATTATATAATCATCTTATAAATAAATTAATTAATTTTATAGTACGTACATACATATATAATTTTTTTTTTATTTTACTTTACTTTATTAATTATAATTTTCTAATTAATTTAAAAAGAATTATATATATATATAAAATATATGAAAAATATGAAATAACATAAAGTAAATATATAATAAGTATATTATATATATATATATATATAAAATTTTTAAACTTCATCATATATAACGATATATATCGATATATATCGATATATCGTTTTATATGATGAAGTTTAAAAATCCATTTAATCAATAATCGAAATTCTTTATCGATTTATTAGAGAATAATCGAATTATAAATCAATATGACATAGGACTATAGAAGGAACGTACATTAAAATGTATCGCATTGATAAATTATAAATGTGCATCGATAATAAATTTCCGTATGTAAATATCTTCGTCGATCGGATCGATAGATCCTTCATTCATTCATTCATTCATTCGATTCACGGACACGGACGTGACAAGCCTGTGTCCATTGTTGGTTTATAGTCGTTTTATACTTACAACAGATTGTTAGAAAACGTTCCTTCCTTCATTAACGAATCGTACGGTCAATGACCTAAACGCGTTCGTATCGATAATAATTTTTTCTATTCGATTATTCGCTCGTAACAAGATTTCAATAATAATAATAATAATATCGATGATTAAAAAAATTAAATTTTTATATATATATATATATTTTTTTTAATTAAACCCTTCATGCTTACTTTCTAATTTTATTAATTTTACACACGTGTGTGTGTGTGTGCGCGTAAATTTTAGTTAAAAGAATAATATTAATAAAAAAAAAAAAAAACAATACTTTACAAGTATATTAAAAATATATATATAGATATATAAAAAAAAAAGAAGTGACGTATAAAAATATGCATAAATGTATACATTTTCTCTCCTCTTTTTTTTCGTTTTTTCTTTTTCTCTTTTTACATAGAAATTTGAAAAAAAAAAAGAAAATTTGTGAATAAAAATTTGGATACAATTAATGTATACATATGTATGTATGGTATCTACGTATCTGCGCTCGTGTCTACATGTGTTTATAATGAAAATAGTCATTAAAAATGTATGTGAAAGGGGAAAAAATACATCGTAGAAAGACGTGGTAGAGTAGATTTTTTTTTGCATTCATAGACGAAGCTCATGTTACGTGTCTAGGGTCAAGAGCAGGAACACGATATAGACACTCTCTATTTCTCTCTCTCTCTCTCTCTCTCTCGCATATACACCTCCGCAGAAAATAAACTCGAACGAGCTTATTAATAAACGTTATAGCGTTCGCGTGTTTCAATCGTGACAATAATTGAAACCAGGTAGATATGAAAGTGATTGCTTTTTTGTTTGAATAACAATTTCATTATATATGTGTTTACAAACATAAACCCGTGTATGTGCGCGCTCGTATGTGCCTTTTCCTTTTCCTTTTTTTTTTCTTTTTCTTTTTTAATTAAATTTTATTATTTCTTTATCATCGATCAAATCAACGTCGTTTATTTTTTTTTTTTTTGTAATTATTATATGATCTAGGAATGTTTATTACATTGTTACGTTTACTATTATATTAGTTTTGCAATAATAATCATATATAATCATATTCGTATAATCACTCTTCATTTTATGGGGTCGATTATATGGTTTTTCTGTTGAAGGGATGGGTCGATGGCAAAGGGAGTGTTCAAAAGTATTATATTATCTTAATTATCGTTTTTTTTTTTTTTTAGGACAATTATTGTTTATTCGATAATCTAGTATGTTTTTCTCTTGCGTTGGAATTATTATTATTATTATTTTGTATTTTTTCTCTGTTCATTTTATTTTTTTATTTTATTTGACGGAATTATGTTATTTTCGGTGTATTATCATCAAAGCTTCTTTATTTTTATAACATACACTCTATAGGATTTTTTGTTTATTTATCAAATTTATGATTATCATCATCATTATTATCGGCTATTTTTATATTAAAATCATTGACTATAAATAGTATCTTTTTTTTTCTCCTCTGTCGAAATGAAACTACTTGCGTTATTATTAATATCATTATCAAGGTTATTTATTTTTACGAATCATTAACGAATCTTAACGATTGTCTATTTGTCAATTAATTTATCGCGTGTTAAAAGTTCATGGATTATTAAAAAAAAAATAATTACTCTTTTTCGAGAACGTCTTTTACCCATTTGCAAATTGAAATCGTATAATTTACAAAATCAGGTTCGCGAAATAAAAAAAAGAGAAAAATAGAAGAAAGAAAACGCAAAATTTAATTCAGATTGTCTCGAAAAAAGAATGATCGATATTAAATGTCAACTAGAAACTTTTTAACCTCCGCCTAGAAACTTTTCTATCTAAAAACTGTCCGTGTACATATTATTTCCTTCTCTCTCTCTCTCTCTCTCTCTCTCTCTCTCTCTCTTTTTATGTGCTTTGTTCATAACACGGGGCAATGCTACCTCGTAGAAAATCTTGTAACGAGGTCGATGCGAGTACGGTACTTGTACTTCCGTAAATATAGTTTTACCTGTGCGAGCAGTTTTATTTATAACTAAGGAAACAAGATGGAAGAGAGAGAATGTATGTGTGTATATAAAAGAAAAAGAGAGAGAGAGAGAGAGAATGTATGTATGTATATAAAAGAGAAAAAGAGAAAGAGAGAATATGTGTGTTTATATGTATGTATGCAATGTAGAAAAAGAGAGAAAGAATATGTGTGTGTATGCAAGAGAGAAGGACAGAGAGAGAGAGAGAGAGAGAGAGAGAGAGAGAGAGAGAGAGAGAGAGAGAAGGGATATAGGGAGAAATAAATACAGAGAGGGAAAAAAGAGGACAAATCTTTTCATCCGGAACAAGCGAAATTTTTCTCTGTAAATTTTTGAAAACATTACATATATTTATATATGTATATGTATGTATGTATGTATGGATGTATGTATAAATGCATACATATACATAAATGTGTGTATATATATATATATATATGTATGTTTTTATACGTGTGTTTTTATGTGTGTGTGTGTGTATGTATGTATGTGCATGAAAAGTTGAGTTTTAACCAATTCAGTTTCGACTTACTGCGAAGTCAACGACGAGGATGAGGATGAGGATGAGGATGAGGACGAAGACGATGACGATCAGTGTGTGTGTGTGTGTGTTTTTGTGTGTGTTTTTGATTGTGTGTGTGTATGCAAGAAAGAGAGGGGGAGATTGCACTTAGCTTAATTAGTTTTCCGCTCTTTTGCTTAACTCTTTTAATACCGAACTACCAGTATATTTCTTCGTTATTTATGTTGTATATTGCGTAGAACAAATATATATATATATATATATATATATATATATATTTTATCGACGTATTATAATTTATATATATACCTGCACATATTTTATTGACGTATCAGAATTTAAAGATAATAAAATATGTGTGTGTGTGTTTAGTAGTATTCTTTTTATATTTTAGGAATTATTATTTTTAATAAAACTAAAGAGAGCGAGAGAGAGCGAGAGAGAGAGAGAGAGAGAGAGTCTATTTTAGGAAGAAAATTAGAGAGAGATTATTATTTGATATTTGTTCTATTAATTATTTAATTTTTTTTTTTTTTCTTTTAGGAACAAGTAGAAGTAATATTTTCGGTATTGCCTGAAGCTAGTAAACAAAAAAGAAAATATTTCGGGAACATTTGTGCTTGATTTCTTTTTTTTTTTTTCTTTTTTTTCTTTCTAAAGGTAAAGAGTTATGAAGAAAAGGTTCAAAGGTCGGCGAAATTTCGATCAGCCTTTTATAAGCAATTATCTAAATTAAGAGATAATAAATATAAATAGGACAACGGTATTATAATAATAACAATTTAATTGGATTAACATAAATGTAAAATAATAGTACAAAAAAAAAATAAAAGAAAAATAGAAATTAAAAATAATTATTCGTAACCATTCGTGATTCATTCTAATACGTCATTGTTGTGTTCCCACATTTTTAAACACACATATATATACACATTGTATCATAATTACAAATAATTTTTATCTGGAATTTCTTCTTTTTTTTTTTTATCTTTAAATTAATTTCTAGGAAGTACAAAGCAACATTTTACTAGGTATCTCGTGCATGCATACGTATAAGTACGTACATGTGTACGCCATTAGTTTTATTCATTAACCATGCTCATTAAACAAACTCGTCAGGTGGACGTTCTCGTTCGTTCGTTCGTGTTATTTTAATGATGCGTCGTTTAACATACAATTCTTTTCGATTCGCGCCATTATCGATTTGAATTTTCGCGCGAGAGAAAGTTCACTTATCATTAGAGAACACTGTTGCATCTTCGGTAAATAAAATCGTATATAGTTACGTGTCGGTAAACTACCGACCGATAATTATCTTCTTTTCTTTCTTTTTTTTTCAATATTAAAAAGTAACGTTATTCGTTTTATAAAAAAAAAAAAAAAACGTGAATTAATATATTACGAATTAATGTAAAACATACGTTTCATTTAACGTTTGAAATATCTCGTTTACGAAAGTAAAAGAGAATATGTATATATGTGTGTGTCTGTATTTATATACATAAAGAATACAAAAAAATTGCAAGGAAGTTCATCCAGAGTTTTGTTGATTCTCGTTGCGATAAGGAAAAAAAAAAAGAAAGAAAATTGAAGGAACGAAAAAATTGTATTCTTTCTTTTCTTTTTGTTTTTTTTTCTCACACGAAATTACACGATATCTATCTTGTTTTTCGATGTTATCTCCTAATGAAACATGCATGCGTGTGAGCGCAGGTATATAGAAGTGTATATATGTCTTATATATATATATATATATATATATATATATATATATATATAAAATATGTAGCTCTATGCTTGAGTTAAAATTACTAGTGTGGAATGAATGATGACAATGGAGTTGATCATTGCATAGTTTTCGTACGAGTCATATAAAGTAGTCATAGATCACAGGTGCATAAAATTTGCATGAGATACAAAATACAAACATATTTATCGTAGTAGTTAGAATGAAGTTGTCATTTATCGTCATTCATCTCATTTGTCGATCGAATATCTCGATAATGTATTTTTTCTTTCTTCTTCTTCTTTTTTTTTCAATTGTTTACTGAACGATAATAAGAAGATATAAATTTGTAAATCTAACAAATGAAATTGATGATAAAATGTTTTAGATTATATACATGTGAACAACTATATATATATATATATTATATTTTATTTATTTATATATATTATATATATATAATATATCTACACACATATATACACATCATATTTAAATCTATTAAATAAATTGATTTACATTAGCAAATCTATTTCTAATTTTTATAAGCAACAAATAGAGATACAATCTCTCTCTCTCTCTCTCTCTATCATTTTTTCTCTCTTTTATATATATACACCTATATACACCTATGTATATACACACACACACACACATACATACATACATATCTTCATTTCAATCGTCCTCGCTTATTGTTAGCTATTAGCCCAAGCTCAATCGTTCCGCATGTCTGGATGACCCGTACATTCTGGTAAATGGAGCAGAGTAAAGCAGAGCAGAAGGAAGTCAAGAGTCGAATGGCTTACACGTGGGTTATCTTATCGAGATCTTCCGAATGAGGTCGTAAAAGTCGAAACTACCAGAAGCAAGTACTTACTTACTGACTCTTCCGGTTGTGGGGGGATGAGGAGGGTATAGAGGGTATCGGTGGTAAAGGTTACGTGGATTAGAACGAAAGGGGTGAGAAGACGGAAGGACAGAGAGAAAGGTCATATCTTCCTCTTGAAAATATTTTTATGTTTTTGTCTAATACTTTTTTTTCTGTTCTTTTTTTTTTTTCCTTTTTTTTCTTCTAATCGTAAAAAGATAAACATCGATGACGTTACGAGGGATTATATCGTTTCTTTTCGAAGTACACAAATTTTATTAACGTTTTATTAATTAATTAATTAATTTATTTATTTATTTATTTATTTATTTATTTATTTTCCTATTTTTTTTTTTTTTTTTTTTTTTTTATATATATACGCGACTCTTCTTCGAGACGTACAAAATGAAGATAGAAAGAAAATGACTTTTCTTTAATCTGTCTCACTTTTTAATAATTTTTTCTTTTTCTTATATTCCTTCTTCTTTCTCTCTTTTTTAAGAGGAGTAAACAGAAGTGATAATTTTGTCGCGAACCATGTCCCCATAATAGCAGCAATCGTTATCACAATAAGAGAAAGAGAGAGGAGAGGGGAATTAAACGAGAGAGACAGAATGTTCATTCGAACATAGAATCGAAAGAAAATTCGTATCATTCAGTTTCGTTTCGTTGCGTTTGTAAATTAAATTTTCTGTTACATCTCTTAAATCTATCCTTCGAATTTTTCTACATTATCTTAGTTTAAAAGAATCCGTGATAAACGATGGACAGTTTAAGATTTAGTCGAATAAACGTTTAACGTTGTAAAATCAACGATAATATTTCTGCTGCTATTACAACATGCATTAGACACATGCAGAAAGAAAGCATATACATATACGTACGCATACAATTTCGTTTCGTTCGTCGATATCTACGTTTTCATCTACATGTAAGTTCGTCTATCTGTATGTTATCATCCCACCCCTAACTCACCCTTGACTCTTCCTCCCTATCTCCCAATCACTCCCTCTTTTTGTACGAGACCTTAACCCGTTGAGATTTTCACGATGATAGCGAGGTTGAGTTAACGAGACGACCACTCTCACCCCTTACCCTCACCAACCCCTTCGTTATACCACGCGATCGTTTATACTAGCGTTTTAATGGAGATACGAACGACGTTATACGTATATATGTATATATGTATGTATAAGAGATTGATTGTAAATGAAGAGCCAATTGAATATCACGTTCATTAGGAGCAATAGAAAAAAAGTGATTTGTGTGGGTATGTGTGTGTGTGTGTGTGTATGTGAGAGAGAGAGAGAAAGAGAGGTATGTGTATGTATATATCAAGAAAAATTTTACGATTTTATCGTAAAATATATTAAGTCTATGAAATAAAATGATCGAGTATTGCTTGAATTATGAATATAATTCAAGTTTTCTCATTTTTAATTATTTTTCTTTATAGGACGTTCTACATTAATTTCTTTTATATAAATATATATATATATATATATATATATATATATATATATTTACTGTATTAATAGTGAAAACGTATCGACAGGAAGTCATTAAACGAGCTAAGATTAAGCTAATAAAAATGTAGAGCATATAGAAAAAAAAAAAAAAAAAAAGAACAACATAATTATCTCCACTTTAAATGACTCGATAAAAGTAAGTCGAACTAATCCTAATGATCTTGAACTAATTCAACTGATGCAGCGTTTACGTTGTTACGATATCGAGCAATCTGTGCAAAATCTTTGATGTTTTTTTTTCCATGAAAAAAAAAAAAAAATAAAAAAATAAAAAGATCGACAACAAAATTGAATAACAATTGTTAATTCATCGGTTTATACAGACGTATTTTCTTACGTTCTATTATAACAAATAAATAAATATATATACATATATATATATATATATATATAGCAATAACCGTGATAAACGTATAAAACATTTAATAATGTGTGCAATCGAGTTACACACACACACACATACAAACGAACATATATAATGGTCCAGATAATTTCAATTGATCAATCTACCCGTATATCAACTTATCTCCGGTCTCTACCTTGTAATAATACTAACGTTAGTAATATACCAAACAAAGTGTTTACTGGCGTTTAAGGGTGAGAGCTAGATAACTACACTAATTACCTTTCTCACGATACAGATACTATAGCATATCTCTCTCTCTCTCTCTCTCTCTTTCTCTCTGTATGTCTGTTTTGTTTGTCTGTCTGTCTATCTATCTGTCTATCTATCTATCTATCTATTTATCTATCTATCTATCTGTCTATCTGTCTGTCTGTCTATCTATCTGTCTGTATGTCTGTCTATCCCGTATGTTTGTATATCTATCTATCTACCTGTATGTCTCTACCTATCTTTCACCATGAAGTCGGTAGACCAATGACAAGGCTGCTACCTGATTCAATTATTCAAGCTTGTAAACACCACAGTTGTCTCGGACAATGAACGGGCAATCCAAGTTTCAACAATTTGACAAGCCAGGTACCTGCACTCGTCCAACTGCGTATATATACGATAATGGCGTCTGTCTCCCTCTCTCTCTCTCTCTCTCCCTCTCTCTCTCTCTCTCTGCTGAGTGTTGTGTATATATATATGTGCATCCGTATGTCCGTTTCCGATTACATAGTATTCTTCTTTCTTAAAACATATAGTTAAATTTTTATTCCTCTCGATTTTTCTTTTTTCTTTCTTTTTTTTTTCATTTTTTTTTGTTTTATTTTATTTTTTTTTTATTTTTTTTGTTTCTTTTCTTCAGTCTCGGAATACAGAAGTGTTTCCAAGTCTGTGGTTTTTCTTTTTTTTTTTTTTTTTTTTTTATAAAACGATATACTTTTAAGGTAAAAGATATAGGTTTTTATGTACAAAAAAAAAATAAAGAATAATAGTAATAATGTTATAAGAAATCCGGCGACCTTGAAATCTGATGACTCTTGTGCGAAGAATTTTTACTACCAAGTTTCCTTTTTTTTTTTCCCGAGATAAAAAGTTTGTACTGTCATATCTTGAACACTCGATATATATATATATGAGATTGACAATGTACGTGGTGAGCCCCGAAATTTTGTACACGATCTTCAAAAGTTTCTAAACGGGTCCACGAAAGTTTCTAGATAATTTGAATAATCGAACCTTCTGAACTAACTTTTTCTTTCTTCCTTCTTTTGGCAGATTTCAAAATTACAAGCAACTCTCGTAAAAACAAGACCGATCGTAAGTCTAAAAATTTTTGTCAAGAAATAATACTCAATTTTTATGATCAGCTAGGAATTTTTGGCTCATTTTGAATTTAACGCGTAGAATGTGTGTTAAAGGTTAAAAAATAGAGATAGAGAGAGAGAGAGAGAAAAAAAAAAAGAAAATTTGTTATCATCTTCCATGAATATTTAATGATAAAGTTGTGATGTCAGTATATATATATATATATATATATATATATATATAATATTATGTACAAAGTTCAAGTACGAAAAAAATGTCGACGATAAGGTGAACTTTATGCCAAATGTATACAACAAGAGTTGTTGGCTCAGTGGTCTAGGGGTATGATTCTCGCTTTGGGTGCGAGAGGTCCCGGGTTCAAATCCCGGCTGAGCCCAGCTTAATTTTTTTTTTATTCTTCCTTTTTTTTATTGTTTTTTTCCTCCAACTATCTTCTCCGATCGCAATGCAAAATATATGTACACGTTATGTAATTAAGTATATACGTACGTAAATATATGTTACATGTATATAATAGGAAGTAGAAATCAACTCTCGAATTACACACACACACATATATATATATATATGTTATGTATGTGTGTGTATATATATATCGTTTTTAATAGTGAGTAGAACGGTGATGTGATGATGTAGCAGCATTCGTCAAGCCATCACTACAAATCGGCTCAGTGGTCTAGGGGTATGATTCTCGCTTTGGGTGCGAGAGGTCCCGGGTTCAAATCCCGGCTGAGCCCGAATTTTTTTCTTTCTCTTTTTTTTTTCTTTTTCAAAATCTTTTTTTTTCTTTCTTTTTCCTTTTTTTTTCTTTTTTTTCCTTATATTTTTTTTTCTTTTATCTACCAATTTAATAATTCGTTTGGATATAGCAAGTAAACGTGGGCTTTAGGAGTGATCCAATATCTTTTATCATCGTATATATAAAAAATGCAATATGTCGTAAATGGAATAAACCGAGAGTTCCTAAGTGGGTCAAAAGTTCCTAGATGCTTAGTTATTTTTACAGTCCAAAAGATACAAGAAAAAAAAAATAAATAAAAGCAACGAGAAAATTAGCTGAAAGAAAGTCTCTCGGGACAGATAGAATAATTAATTATTTTTTTTAATCATCTGAGAACTTTCGGCACAACTCATATATACATACATACATATATATATATATATACACACATATATAAATATATATATATATATGCGTTGTTCCTTTTCTTTTCTTTTTTATTTATTTTTAATGAGAGATTATTACGATTTATCTTGACTTTCTGGCAAACAGCAGTCAGATAATCAAGATCTTTTTTTTTTTTTTTTTTTGGTGAATAAATGTGCGATGTCTGGATCGTGTTAGATTTTCAAGGCCGTTATAACAAATTAAGTGTATTTTCACGTGATTTTAGACCGAGCGCAATGGCGACCGAGGAGGGAATGCTGAGTGGTGGCTTCGGTTCGAAATTGAAGTGCCCAACCCCGATTTCACGTTTGAGAGTGGAGAAGATCGAGGGTGGTCTAATGGTTGCCGGGGTTGTAATAGCAGCGAACTGCCAGATTGCTCTTCCGGCATTTGGATTTCTTTTCATGCTCGTTGGCGCTGTTCTCACTGGTTCGTATTTTATTATATTCTCTCATTTTATAACACCGTTCTTTTCGTTTTTATTCATTCATTCATTTACTTATTTATTTATTTTTTCTTTTTTTCCTTTTCAATTAATTTGAAGAATTTTTCAGGAGAACGGGTCAAAAGTTTCTAGACAATTATGTCAATTATTCTATATTAATTTTTTTTTTTTTTTTTAGATCAAGAAACTACGAACCTTGTTGTCTTTTTTTTTTTTAGTCACCTAAAGAAATGTTCAGCCTGATATGTAAATAAAATTTTGATAAATTCGACGATGGAATCATTTGCTATGCTTTGATCGTACAATTGTATCGTATTAATTCTAAATCACTTCGGTCGTTTTCGAGTTAACAGGAATTTAATGATCCAGATGATACGAATGCAATGCACACGCACATATACACACACAATATATATTCAAATATTAGATCGTTCTATCTCAAAATGTTAAATGAAAAATGAAAATGAAATGGTTCTCTCTCTCTCTCTCTCTTTTTTTCTTTTTATTATTATTATTATTTCTTTTTTTCAACGCATTTTATATTTGGAACGTATATTTCGACGAATCGATTAAATTTAGATATAACAGCATAACAATATGTAAATACGTAGTTCTATTTATATTTTTCATTATAGATAAGAGCTTATCTCGCTTTTGGTTGTTTTCATTGCCTGTCACGAACATTGACGGGTATCAAAAATCTGCTTTTATTTATTTCCGGACATTATCGATCGGTAATAATATATATGACCATAACTGCTATGATATTTGATAAATAAATAAATAAAGAAATAAAGAAATAAATCCGACAAATTCTCCTACATTCGTGCAATTTCAAAATGTTCGATCAACTTCGTTTTATCGCGATTTTCTTAGTTTTTAACTAGGAAAATAAAAGAAGAAAAGAAAATATAAATAAAACAAATCGATTAACAATTCGTAATTGAAATCGATGGTAAGTTTTAAACAAATGGAAAGTTTCTAAACGAGTCAAAATTTTCTCAATCGCGTTAATTACTTATTTTTCATTTTTCAACAACTTTTTTTAACGCTAATATTTTTTTATCGATCGTAGAACAGAATAGGTAGAGGACAACTCGTCGGTCGTAAAACTGTGTGGTTTAAATGGAAGCCTTAAAAAAAAAAAAAAAGAAAAGAAAAAGAAAAAGAAGAAGTGTGCCACGAATAGGAATAATTGATTTTTGATACGAGTTTTGTAAGAGAAACTTTTAAGACCATATAGGGACTTTTGGCCTGTTCCAGATAGAAAATCGCGCGTGGACGTGAATCGAGTTTAATCCAGATGAGTCTCTATCGAACTCGACTTTGCCATATGTATTTATATGTATACATATATATACATATACACATATATATTACATATATGTGTGTGTGTATGTAGATAAGCTTTCGTTATAGATGCATTAAGTATATCGGATGCTACTTTAGAGAGGGATATACATATATAGGGCTTCATAGTAGAAATGAATAATCCGTTTGTACAGTGTTAATGTGTATGCATCTGTGTGTGTGTGTGTAGGAAATTTACAAGAGGCTTCCTATCCAATGGTAATGCGTAATCTACATATATCACCGAACATATATACATATGTGTGTGTATATATATATATTTATTTATTTATTTATATATATATATATAAAGTATATATAGGACATGCATATTATATGTGTATGTATATGTACATAAATTACAGCATTGATCCGCTTTCTGCTCGAGTTTGTCAGTTTGGATTGAATCACGTGTCATCGTCACACGTTTCCATAGTTTGCATTACGTACGTAACTCTATCGTATTATCAACGAATAGAAATAGATACCGTACCTCTTTATCTCCGCTAGTTATTCGTCTATTTTTTCTAATTTTTTTTTTCTTTTCTTTTATTTTCTTTTCCTCTCTTTTTCTTTATAATCTACCTGCAAACGTTCAAAGAAGATATACGGGAAAAGAGATAAAAATGTTCTTCCGATTCTTTTTTCTTTTTCTTTTTTTTTTTTTTTTTCCTAAACATACAGTGTTTAAAACGCAAAGAGCGTTGTTTAACTCGTCTATTTTCTTGTTGTTTCTTTTCTTTTAATATATATATATATTTTTTCTCATCCTTTTTTTTTCCTTTTCTTTTTTTAATTGTTTGTAAACGCTCAAAGAAAGAGATCGCGAGAAAAATAAAATAAAAATGTTTCCATCGTGTGTTTCTTCTTTTTCCCCTTACCTTTTTTCATTTCTTCGAATATTCAATAGAAGAAGAAATTCGCGAAAAAGAAACGAAGACGTTTGTATCGTCCATTCTTCTTCTCTCCCCTCTCCCTCTAATTTTTTTTAATCGTTTCGAACATTCAGAAGAAGAAAGAAAGTGCAAGTAGGAAGTGCAAAACATTTCCCCGCGTCATATCTCCCTTTATTTATTTATTCTTTTTTTCTTTTTTAATTCTTACTCTTTTTCTTTTTTTTTTCTTATTCACTTTTCTCTCTAAATCCTTTCAACTCCTTTAACATTCGCACAAAGAAGCGATCGCTGAAACAAAAATGGCGCTCGCTCGTTTCGTAGAAGGCGAGTGAAAAAGGAACGAAACAAAAAAAAAAAAGAAAAATAAAAAAAAAATGACAAAACAAAACAAAAATGACGGTCATCGGAGAAGATACCACGACTGGAAGGAGTACATTGACCCTAGCAACAGAGTTGCTTCAACTTTGGCTGTAGGATAGATAGAAGAAAAAGGGTTATGTTCTGTCTCTCTCTTTCTCTCTCTCTCTCTCTCTCTCTCTATCTGTGGACTAACAGCTGGTCGTTTTACATCGCTGTCGTTGTTGTTGTTGTCCTTGTCGTCGTTTGGTGCTTCGGGATATGGTCCTCATTTCGTTTCGTTGTTTCTTACCAGTCGATTTATCAAAACCGGCTTCTCCTTCCTTCCATCTTTGTTTTCTCTCTTTCTCTCTTTTTTTCTCACACTCTCACTGTATCTGTCTCTCTCTCTCTCTCTCTCTTTTTCTCTTTCTCTCACACTGTTTTCTTGAGTGCTCAAGAGACCGGTCCTACTACATTATTACTACAGCAAATTTTTTTTCTTTCGAATATCTCTCTGTGTATGCATTGTATATATTCTGTATGCGTGTGAATGTGTATCTGGAAGAGAGAAGGAGGAGTATGAAAGTAAAGTTCACATGACTTCATTTATATCTTATCTTTATTGCATTTATGCGATTGTTGTAATCGTTGAATAAGTTCGAACGGTTTCTTTCTAGATAATATTACAAATTCTTCGATTGTTATTCTTCGAGATTAATTCTTTATACCCTTCCTTTTTCCTCGGGGTTTTTTTTTGTTTCTTTCTTTTTTTTATTAATTCCTAAAACTACTAGTCCAGAAATTTTTTTTTTTACAATTCGACAAAAAAAAGAAGAAGAAAATAGCCTGATGCGTTTCGAGTATTTTTTTTTTTTTTTTTAATTTTGTTAATATTGTTTCACATTATTTTTAATCACTTCCGATATATAAAATCTTTACTTTTATCATTATTTATTCATCGTTTTTAATCATTTCCCATATATAAAATCTTTTTTGTGTTTATACATTTCTTTATTTATCTAGACTTTTACGTAGATCATCATACTTCATTGGATTTAATTTTTATCATTCTTCTTCGTCCTTATTATTATTATTATTATTATTATTATTATTATTATTATTATTATTATTATTATTATTATTATTATTATTGTCGTTGTTATTATTATTTCTTTTTTTCTGTTTTTCTTTCAGCCGCTTCGTATCGTGGCCCAGGAGAAGACGAGGATAAAGACTCGTATGCAGCTCGTATAGCATTCACCGGAAATTCGCGTATCCTCGGTCCGATATGTATCGTCGTTGGTGCACTTATGCTTGCCCTAGGTATACTACTTTGCATGCTTACGAGACGTGCGAGAAGGAGGGAACGTAGAGTGGGCTTCCACTGTCCCTTACATGGGGATTTCTACCCTGTCAGTCCGGTTCAAAGTGTCAAGATGCTTGGTAAGTTCATTTACTATAAGTCTACTTTGTATAATCACATTACTTTCTTTTTTTTTCTCTCTCATCTTTTTATGACATTAGGAATCGAACACAAAAGAGAAAAGAGAAAAAGAAATAAAAGAAAAAGGGAACGATCGTTCGAACGAATCAAAATTTCACACGATTGAATAATATTTGTTAATACGGAGAAATAAAAAGAACAAATTTGAGTATAACAAAATAAAAGTGATCAGAAAATGAATCAGATGGAGAAGAATCGAGTCAAATAATGTTCTTTCTTCTTCTTTTTTTTTTTTTTTTTTTCTTTTAATTTTTCGACGTGCACAAAGATAAATATTAATTGCAAGCTTGTACAGAAGTCGTCCATTAATTTAAATGATTCTTATCGTTGTAAACCACGTTGAAATCCGCCCACCGTGTCTTCTAAATTTATCTTTCCGCATTGGTAAATGCGATATACATATGTATATATGTTTGTAAGTGTATATATATATATATGTATCTATGCATGTATAAATATATATATGTATATGTATATGTATGTATGTATGTATGTATGTATAGATCGATTGTGGTCTTCATGCAACAGGTCAGCGTTCTCAGTTCGTTTTATAATGCAAAAGTTCCCTTTTTAATACGCAGTTAAGGTAGAAACGCGAACAACTATTTTGACCTACTTTCTCATCGTGTTTCTTTCATCGTTTCTGACACATACCCACACATATATACGCGTATATAGAGAAAGAAAGAAAGAAAGAAAGAAAGAAAGAAAGATAGACAACGGTACCATCGTACGTTCTCTAATCATTTTTTCTCACGATCGTATATCTACGATTCGTAATCATCTCTCTCTCTCTCTCTCTCTCTCTCTCTCTCTCTCTCTCTCTCTCTCTCTCTCTATCTATCTATCTATCTATTTATCTATTCGTCTTTCTTCCTTTTTTATTTATTTCATTTAGAATCTAATCTGATTTGGAAAGTAGTTAACCAGGAAGATGAAAGAAATAAAGAAAAATGAGAAAATATCAGATTGAACAGGCAATTGATTAATTTAATGAAAATAATTTCTCTCTCTCTCTCCCTTTTTTTTTTTTTCTTTGCAATATCTTGTTCTTTAGTTCGAGGTCTAAACATTCGCCGTATTAACTGGTTCTTTTTTATAATTTTTTATTCGTCACTTAGAGATTTAACTATTTACCGCATTGACTCGTTTTCGTTTCTATTTTGATCGTTTTTGTAAATCAGGAGAATCATTCGGATACAGAATAATTAGAGAGAGAAAGAGAGACAGAGAGAGAAGTCGCTCATCGGCATGGCCGCATATACATACTATATATCGGCTTGCTGGTAACGCTCTAGTTTGTGCCAATTGGTCCGAATTCAGGACGAGGCTTGCTTGCTTCTATCCGAGGGTAGCTAACTGAATTGTCGGTATTCAGGCTAATACGAGTCTATCAAATTATTCCCCGACTCTGCATCGCAACTCTCTCACTCTCTCTTTCTCTCTCTCTCTCTCGTTTCTTACCTTGTTTGTTCGAATTTAACCAACGAGGAAGAAGATCCTCTTTCTCCTCTTAATCTTATTTCTCTTCGAGTTTTTCACAAAAAACACGGAAATAAACAAGCAAGAACTACTAATATCTCGTAATTTTATTTATTTATTTATTTGTTTTTGTTTTCTTTTCTTCTTTTCTTCCAAAAAATCTACTTTATCGACCGTTCGAAATGGCGGCAAGTATGGTGTTTTAGAGCAACATTTTTATCTTCTAAAAATGAACGAACATGAAAAATGAATGTATAGAGACATAAGTTATGTAATTTCGTACGATCTGTTTTATCAATGATTCAAAATGGAGAATGTTATAGTACTGTGTAAATGCGTCTTTTTTAGATATAGAAGAAAAAAATATATTCAAAAAAGATCTCTTTTATCGACGATTCAAAGTGGCGGACCCTTTAATGCTTCCCTTTTTTTTTCTAGAAAATTAAAATTAAAAAAAAAAAAGAAAAAAGAAAAATTCTCTCAAAAAAAAAAATAGAGATGTATAATCTTATATAATTTCACTATTTAAACGATCTGTTTTATCGACCAGTCAAAACAATGATTATTTCGAAATTTCGCAGACTCGATCGATAAAAAAGAAATATTATTCCACATATCTTATAGTCCCAAGTATAAAAGAATACGAAAGTCTCCTTTTTGTTCAGAAAAAAGGATAGTATAAAGGAAAAGAAAAAAATAAATAAATAAATGAAAATACGAAACAAAGGACAAAAGTGTCTGGTCTGGCTGGGTGCGTTATTGTTGTGGAAAAAAAAAGAAAGCTAATGGTTACGAGTTCTTCTTTAAATTTGGCCTTCCGGGGATGGATCGTTTTCCATACCTTTTGTGGGTTTCACTTTTCCCCATACCTCTTTCACTCTTCTTCTTCTTCTTCTTCTCTTCCTCTTCACCCTCTCAGCTCCATCACCTTGATCTTCTCTCACTCTTTCTTTCATTCTTTCTCTCCTTCTCTTTTTTTTTTCTTTTCTCTCCCACCATAATTTTCTACATGCAAGTGGCGTAGCATTGTGTGTGAGATCGTCGACAGGTCGCCTGCTACGCATACATAGTAGTTAAGAATAGTATAAACTCTTAAGGGAGAGAGTTCTCAAGGACGAGTTTGTCGTCGCTTCAAAATGAGGGAGACGACGGCGACATCTTGTTTTTCTTTTTCTTATTCTTTATTCTTTGTCTTTTTCTTTTTCCCAGCTGCAAAATTTCTCACCGTGTCTATCTCTGTCTCTGTCACTCTTTCTTATTCTGTTACTCTCTCCCTCCTCCTTTTCCTCTTCCAACCTCTCTCTTATCACGGAATTGTATTTCCGGCGGTCGCCATTAAAAGCATAAAGAACGCGATAAAAATGGTGAGACCGTAGAGATAAAGCGAGTAAGTAAGTATCTGTGCACGTATATATGTTAAATTCTAGAAAAAGAAAAAGAATGAAGGAAGAGAAAAGATAAGAAATAATTTCTGTCATGGAACAACATTGCTAAAAAGAAAAAAAAAGAAGAAGAAAAAATAAATATACTTACGTATCTATGTACGTATGTTAAAATGTCGGAAAAAGAAAAAAAAGATGAAAGAAGAGAAAAAATAAGAAATAATTTCTGAGATGGAATAACATTGTTAAAGAGAGAAAAAAGAATGTATCTGTATTATTTATATACGTGTGTATATGTATGTCCGTTAATACGAGCTTGATAAACTCGTTTTTATAATATCGTCTCTATCGATTTTGAATCGATAATTAAGTCAATATTTTTTATCGACGGAGTTGTGAAAAACGCCATTGGTCCTCCATATTGTTTTAACTATCACCTAATCAAATTGAAACATTACCAAGAAATATTCTATCCCTTTTATCGTGCAATAATAGGCGAAGAGAGTAATTCATTATGTAGATAAGGTAAAAAAAGAAAAAAAAAAATATTTTCTCGAGCTGTCAATCATCCGAGGATATTATGACCTTGGTGTTTCTCACACTCTCACACACATACACACACTCTCTCTCTCTCTCTCTCTCTCTCTCTCTCTCTGTCTGGCTGTCTATTGTCATATAAAAATTCGAAATTGTAACCACGTGTAAACGTGCGGTTTATAGAGATGCGCAACGACGACGACGACAACGACAAATTATACTCATTGAGGGTGCGAATACGAAATAAACGTTCTACTTATCGTCGATTCTTACGTAATCATGATAAGTGTCTCTTCATAATCTACACTCGTACATACACACACACTTATATACACGTATACATAGAGTAAAGCATTTCATTAAAATACCTGATCGTTCAACATTAACTATCATCAGGACGTACATTCACACACATGCGCGCGCGCGCGCGCATGCACTAAAACGTTTCTCACGATTTATCGTATCATTTTTTATTTTTTCCATTGCAAATAGTACGTACAATCAGCGCCAGGTAGTGCATAGAGAAACGTATATAATAAGTTACGTCAATCTATAGTTACTTTCATTAGTTGCTAGATTTTTATCTTTATTATTTTTTTTTAAATAGATCGAAGTTAACTTGTTACTTATTATAAATTGTGATTCAAAAATATACCTCTAAGTGATTTCAATTGCATTTACTCTCTTGTAATCTTTGCAAAGTGAAAGAAAAAAAAAAAAAAAAAACAAGAATTCGTCTAAACAATATTGAGAGAAAGAACAATTGATTTTTAAAGTCAGCTAAATGCTTTTTTCTCTACCCGTCTAGAAACACTTTGGATCTATTCTAATTTAGGATCGTATATACATATATGTACACATATAGCGAATTTTTTATACTTTTTTTTTGTTATCGAAAAACATTGAAGAGTTTGTGAAGTCTGTGAATGCCTTTAAATGAATTCAAGATTTAAAAAAAGAAAAAGAAAGAAATAAGTTACTAAAAGTATCTGAAAATGGCGAACATTTAAAAAAGACAAAAATAGAGAGAGAGAGAGAGAGAGAAAGAGAGAAAGAGAGAGAGAGAGAGAGAGAGAGAGAAATAGGTAGGAGTAATTTTAATCGTCACATCCCTTAGCTCGATAAACTATAACGAGAAGGACGAAAGGATTCGTGAACGTCAGAGCTCTCGTACTCAGAAATAAACTGGGTCAACTTAACCACCCTTCGAGGTCTATGACATCTGTTGCCCTCGATCCACAGCCCCTTCCTTTTCACCCTCAACCCCCAACCTTTAACCTCCAACCCCTGTCTCCTATCTCCTATCCCTCATATCTTCCTCCTGGTCCATTCTCAAACCCCCTTTACATCCCTTCTCTTTCTCTTCGAAGAAAATGCCGGAACCTCAACTAACGTCATTAAGATATCTTTTTCGTTCAAGTCGAAGCTTGAAGGGTGAAAGAGGAGTTATGGAAGATCACTCTACGATGAAGAAAAAAAATCTTATCGATTTTTTTTTTTTTTCAAAGATAATAATTATATTTTAAAGATAATAATTAATATAATTATTACCTTTGAAAAAAAAAAGAAAAGAAAGAAAAAAATCGATAACATTTTTATTCTTCATTTTCTAGTAATTATTATCTCTAAATTATTAAATTACTATTTTAAAGAGAATAATTAATATAATTATTATCTTTGAAAAAAAAAAAGAAAAGAAAAAGTGGATAACATTTTTATTCTTCATTTTCTATTAATTATTATAATCTAAATTACTGAACGAAGGATACCAATATTTCTTTTCTTTTCTTTTTTTTTTATGAAGTATGAAAATCTAACTTTTGCTTTCTCGTTTCGATTTTTTACTTTTTTTTTCTCTTTTTATTTTAGTATGAAAAAGATATTCGTTTATTTCGAAATCTCATTTTACCGAGACAGCTGATTGCCGGCCGCCATTATTGAAACGTCTCTAGATTTTCAATTGTTATCAAAATGGCGACAGTTCGAAATGGAAGTACTTATTTGTTTTATTATAAAAAAAAAACAAAAAAAAAAACAAAGAAAAAAGAAATCTTCGAGATCTTTAAAATGTCTGTTGGAATGATTTCCCGATGGATCGGACCTGAGTCCTTCTTCTTCTTCTTCTTCTTCTTTCTCTCTTTTTTTTTTCGTTTTTCCCATTTCTTTTCTTTTCTTCTCATAGCGAGGCCATTGTTCGAGTTCTTTTTTTTTTCCTCGAGATTTAATCTCAGCTATTGTCTATCTGTTTCACTTTTGAATATCTTTCGCTGAGGATAGTTAAGATGAGTATTTCTTTGAAAGACGTCGAAGCTTTCGTTTAACCCCTTTGAGTGGAAATGACGAGTCTCGTTTGCATGAATTCTCAATACCAGAGTCGTTTATCTTGGTTCTATCTTCGAGAAATACTTTGGAATATTTAATTAGGATATTTCTTCGATATTTAGTTTCCATCAAAGTATACACTTGATGCAAATTGTAAGGATATTTTTGTACAATTCATTAGTAACTAATATTATTATACGCTCATATATATAAATAATCCGAACATATAAAGTTTGTTTTAAAATTGATTAGAAAGATTGAAAAGGTTAAAAATTTCGAGAGTTTACGAATTCCATCTTCTCATCGTGACGTTGATCAAAATCAAAGTGAAGATTATTTTATTATCACTTGAACAATCTGTTGCTTATTGTTAATATAATTTTCTTCTTATTATTATTGTTGTTGTTGTTTTCGTTATGATTATTATTGAACCCTCAATCTCTTCTTTCAATTGTCATATATATATATTGTTATTGTTATTGTTCCAGGTGTCTCAGGAAAAAGTGCCAGCGGATGGCCGAGGATACCCTGTTTGAAAAGTCGTACGATGAGTAAGGCCGGTGCAAATGGTTCACACGTTGGTCCACCCCAATGTCCTCACTCTGTATTAAGCAGCACAAGAAGTTCAGTGAGCAGTTCACCTTTGAGTCCTTGCCCTACACCGATGCCATTCCTCGTCACTTCCGGTTCCGTCAGGTAAACCAAATCATTTTCATCGCTTCAAACAATTCTGATTTTTCTGAATTACGTTTAAGTTTTCTCCTAAAAAAAAAAAAAGAAGAAGAAGCAAAAAAAATCGATCATTACTTCGTCAATTTTTAAACATTTTACTCGAACAAATTCAAATGATTTTTCATATTTAAATAATAATAATTTTCAACGATGAATATTTGACAATGTTAAATATTTGTTATAAATGGATATACACAAGGATAATGAATAAACGGATAAAAGTTACTATGTTCAATATCGAAATGGTATCAGACTATCTCGTATAAAGAGAAAGCCTGACTGTTCGAAATATATCTACCCCCGAGTAAATTTATAATTGATAAGATTCTATATCTGACGAAGGAACGTTCATAAAATAGATATTATTGTCTGTAGAATCAACTCAATCTCAACTTCTCTTCCTTTTCTGCTTCCTTCTCTTCTTTTTTTTACTGAGGGATAACAATAATAAGAACATCCTAATTTTGTAGTTATCTTATCTCAAGCAATAACGTTCTTATATAAATCCACGATCGATTTTCAATTCTATTGTATTCTTTTATTATATCTATCTATCTATCTATCTACTATCTTTCCTATCGAAACGAAAGATGTTATGTCCTATGAGATATTGAACATAAAACCTTTCAACTTCCTCGAAGAAATTCATTTTCGATAGAGAACCAAAATATGTATTTTCAATAATCGATTTACAACAAATTAATGAGTAATAAATTTCATGAGAAAAAAGTTTCTAGGTGGATCAACAGTTCCTAGCCTATTATTAAATATAAATTACTCCTATTTCGTAACTTTTTCGATTGGTAATTTTAACGTCGACAATTTTACAAGTTAAGTTTGTAGTTTTACGATAAAAAAAATAATTCACTCGTAGTCTCGAAAAAAGTAATTTGTTTTTTATATCGTCTAAGAACATTTGGCTCGCTTAGGAACTCTTTGGCTTTTCATCTAAGGTCTTTCTAGGGTCTGTATAAAAAAAAAATTGGTATCAGAACGATCATTGGGTAACTCAAGTACCGTGTTTCAGCAGTGGCATGGTGCAAAGTGTTGGGGCCAATTTATCACCGGACCAAACATTCGGATCAATTCGATCACTTTCGGTGACAAGAGAAGTCGCAAGTTTTCCGTTATCACGGACACCCACGCCACCCCCTCAACATAGGTAGGCATCAAGATTTGACCATTTTTATTATTTATTTTATATACGTGTGTGTTTGTGCATGCGTCGTAATGAAACACCCGTTATTTTAATTAAAAAAATATTATTTCTATGTATTCTTTTCTTTTTTTTTCTTTCTCTCTCTCTCTCTCTCTCTCTCTCTCTCTCTCTCTCTCTCTCTCTCTCCTTTTTCTTTTTTTACTCCAAAATACAATTACATATTTCTACGATATCATACATTTGTTATATAAATACATCAAATATATTTAATTAAACATATGTATGTACCAGTGATTTTTAACCGATCGGTTGAGATCCACTGAACCGTATAAATGCAATTAACCTTTATAAAATATTATGCATTTGCTATATAAATATGTCAACAAATATGTTCAAACATATGTTTAAGTGCTTTTCAACCGATTGCTTGAGAACTACTGAACCGTATAAAAGCAATCAACCTTTATACCGTCGTTGACGAATTTGCATCTGTATATAATAAAGTGGTTGTCAACCTTTTCAAATTCGTGATACATACGTCAATCAAGAATCACTGAACCGTATAAAAGTAATTAAAACTTTATATCAAAGTGTAACTTCAAAGTCGCGTACTTAAATATTGTATATTTAATATATACTTATATATGTATATAATCTCTATTTTTCAAATATTATTTCCTCTCGTCATTATAAAATTATTTACTACTTATTACAAATTTTCATCCCGAAAAGCCAACATTTTTGAGAACAAACGAATCGGACAAGGGTTATCTGATTTCAAAAAAGATATATCTGATTTCAAACAAGAAAAATGATTTCGATATAAACTTAATTTTGTTTTCTTCTTCTTTTTCCCTTTTAAAATAGAAACCTACATGTTTCATAACACGTTCACAGCGTAAAAAGAAAAAAAGAAAAAAGAAGAACAGAACAAAAAAAAAGATAAAAAAACCGAGCGAACCGATCCCTGATATATTTCTCTTGTCCCATGAACCCAAAAAAAAAAAAAAGAAAGAAAGAAAGATAAAGGACAAAAAAGATAAAAAAAAAAACAAAGAAGAAGGAACAAAAATCGTATTATAATATCAATTATATCAATTATTAAAATTAGTAAATATTCTAATAAATATTCTAATATAAAAAAAACGACAATGGATATGTGCAGGCCGTCGTTGCTGCAATCGAACAACGATGATCTCGTCGTTGGCGTTGGTAGTCCATTGAGAGAGGCCTCACCTAGACCGGAAGTGCGTGTTGTGGCACCAGCCCATCGACCTCCATCCGGTCTCGTTGCACTTCAACCAATGACAACAAATAACCTCGTGTCGCCTAGCATGACGAATTTAACGACAACAACGACAACAACGACAACGATGACGACGACGATGATGATGATGACGACGACGACGACATTGACGTCGCCAGTTACTACAATGACCGCTTCTAAGACGTCTGCGTTATCGTCGTCGTTATCGTCGTCGTCATCGTCGTCGGCTACAAGTACGATTACGAGTGCGAAGATGAGGACGACGACGACAGGAACGACAGCGACGACGAATCGTAAGTCGGTGAGCATATTACTTCCGGAACACACAAGTGGATGACCCCAACAACATGGCTTCGTGCACCGCTGCGATGACGATCCCCTTCCAATATAAGACATTAACAGGGGTAGATTTAAAGAAAAAAAAAAAGGAGGAGGAGGACAATGAGGGAAAAGGGATGGGAAGGGAGAGAGTCACGAAGAGAAGAGAGAATAAATGAACCCAAACTTATCTCTTTTTCTCTGTTTGTCTCTCTCTATCTATTTATCTATCTATCTTTATCCATCTATCTATCTATCTATCTATCTATCTATCTATCTATCTATCTATCTTTTTCTCTCATTCCAATTTTTTCTTTTCGACTCCTACATACTCGTACTCCTACGTTTGACAATTATCGGGAGAGAGACCTCTATCGTATAGCTACCTACGCCCCTGTTCCCGATATCTAAAAAGAAAGGAAGACAAAGAGAGAGAGAGACACACAAAGAAATCCATTCCGAGCTCTGATTCTCTCAACTCCAAAAGTCTAGAAAGAGGGAGAGAGATAAAGAGAGACAAAGAGAGAAAGACAAGATTGAGGATGAAAATGTGTGAAAATTGAAAGATAGAAAGAGAGAGCAAGAGAGAGAGAGAGAGAGAGATCAATTCAATCAAAGAGAGTGAGAGAGAAAGAGAGAACGAAGCCATCTTGCTCTCAATACTGTTTTATCCGACAGCTTCGTTGTCTCGTTCCTGGATTTTTCTGCCATGACGTAGACAGAAGCGAAACAAAGTTCTGAATGATACAAAAAGTAACTTAATTCCACATATTATGGGATTTTATGAAAACAATATAAAGGAAGATATATAACGGAGCGTTCAAACGCCAAAATGCGACTGGATGATTGGATCGGTCTAAAGATACAGAGAAAGAGAGAGAGAGAGAGAGACAAAGAGAGAGAGACAAAGAGAGAGAGAGAGAGAGAGAGAGAGAGAGAGTAGAGGATTATCTTTCTTTTTTCTTTTATTTCCCAAAGTTAATTCGAAATGTCTGCCATTTTCTTTTGTGTTTTTCTTTTCTTTTTTATCGATCGGTAACAGAGGTCAACAATTGTGTCAAATATTTGAGATCACGACCAAACCTAATCAATACGTACTATTTGGAAATTAAAAAAAAAATTTTTAAATGATTGAGAATCACTGACTCCATTTTTTGGTAGTTTCATTTTTTTCTTTTTTTTTTTTTTTTTTATCAATACAGGTCAACGTCGAATCTTTCAAAACAACGGTGCTCGATGAGCCTTGTATTTGTTATTTCAAAGTGATTGATTACCACTGAGATCATTTTATTTATTTCTTTTTTTTTTTTCTTTCATTTTTCTACCGACGGGGTCAACGATCCATCTCAAATCTTTTGAAACAACGTTGTTCAGTGTACCGCATGATATTTGAACATTAAAAAGGATATTTATTTAAAAAAAAGAAAAAGAAAAAATGATGGGGAATCATTGAATCGGATCTAATACAATTTATAAGGGAAAAAAATTAACACTGACGGTGTTTGAATATTATGAAAATAAATAGATTTTGTTTTCTCTTTTTCTTTTTCTCTCTTTCGCACTCTCTCTCTCTCTCTCTCTCTCTCTCTCTCTCTCTCTCTCTCTCTCTCTTTCTCTGTAATTATGAGTATCAATAGATAGATAAATTCGTGCGATTAGAGAGAGACGTAAAATTTATGATAGAAAAAGACAAAAAATAGGAATAAAAGAAGAAGAGAAAAGGAAGTGACAAAAGGATAGAAAAAGAGAAAATAATCAAAGTTGTTAGATTTTTAAAATCAGGGAGATAAAAGGAAAATGGATTAAGGAAAAAGGGAGGATAAAAAAAAAAGAAAAGAGATGAAGAGTTGGCATTAAAAAAAAAAAAAACAAAAAACAAATAAAGCGAAGAAAAAAAGCAGAAAAAATCCTTGACAATCCGCCTATCGCAAATTTTAGCCTATGTGACCCCGAATTTCGCCATATATATACATACATATATATATATATATATATATATATATATATATATATATATATATATAGGGTTTTGAAATATACATATGATAAATTCGGATTAGTGTACCGATCGTTTTTTAGATTATGAAAAATAAAAAAGAAAAAGAAAGAAAACAGCTTACAAAGTTACTTGATATAACATACATACATATATATTTTACAGTATGGTCACAAAAAGTATTTAGATGGTGGAAAAAAAAGATTTCGCAGATGACTTTTAAAAATCAAATATACTCGTCTTCGAGACTTTTTAGATTAATTTTTCTCTTACCAATTGCAAAACCGCAAACGCCTAATCGAGAGCTTTAAAAGTCACAGAAGAGAAGAGTATTTATGAATTTTGAAAATTCGTCTAGGAATTTTTTTTTCTTTTTCTTTTTCTATTTCTTTTCCTTCGTAAGGCCCACCTCGACGGATTTTCGAGCGTGATTTGTCACTGTAAAATTTTTTCGTTGGTTTTCGTTCTATTTATTTTTTCTTTCGATTAAGCAAATAAAACAAAAAGAAAAAGACACCAACGCGCGATACATATGTAGATCATTTAAACAGTTTGTACGAGCGAATGATTTTTTTTATATACACTAAACATCTCCCGAATTTGTTACGAAATATATACTTAAAAAATATATATATATATACATATATACATATATATATATGTATGTATGTATATATAGCATTTTACTTCGAAATATGTATTTCTCTGAAGTAAAAAAAAATGTATTTGACAATTGTCGAGGAATGAAAAAATAAGGTTAGAAAAAAGTAAGAAGGAAAGAAAGAAAGAAATGAAAAAAGAAAGAAATAAAAAAAGAAAGAAAGAAAGAAATGAAAAAAGAAAGAAATAAAAAAAGAAAGAAAGAAAGAAATGAAAAATAATTGTCTTGCGCGTTCCGACATTCCACAATGAAAATTTAATAGGTACGACAATCAGTCATATGTACTTCGAGAATTTTAACCTATAATAAATGACGACGAAAAAAAAAAGAAGAGAGAGAAAGAAGAGAAAAAATAAAACAGAATTACCCATGCCTCTAAAAACAACATACAACAAAAATGAAAGAGAGGGTGAGAGAGAGAGAGAGAGAGAGAGAGAGAGAGAGAGAGAGAACTTAACCAAAGAGTAATATCGAGTGCGACGTTTCTTTTTTTTTTTTTTTTTTTTTTTGATAAAAATCCTCGAATAAATCGATCATAGTGTTTCGACAAATCGATTTCTAGTATTATTATTATTATGGTTATATTTTCTCGGGTGCCAAAGTGCTCGCAAATATTATTATTACCATAA